>NW_016218488.1:0-1581 GCF_001687245.7 Rhagoletis zephyria | reverse complement strand
TAACCTATGCCAAATCATTTTCTATTTACGGATCTCTAAAAGAAATCAAATTAATGCCGCTAAATAAGTGAAGTTTTGATAGACCCGCCGAACTGTAATTTCGGAAATTTTTCACGACCCAAAATAGCACTGATCCTCTCAACGCTGGCAGAAGACTTAAATTTACTGTAAATTAGCTAATTTACTTTTTGGGATTGCGACATCATTAACACTAAATGACACGATTATTGAGCATTATACTCCTAATATTTGTGCTTTTAAGTGATACCTTCAAATTTTAATATTACTCAGAGTGAGACAGTTTCAAGTCATTTTTTTAACACCTGCTGGCTTCTTCTTCTCCTTTCACACCGTTTTGCTTATCACCCACCCCGGTTGCCATTGACTAAGGCACACTATCATTTTAAATCTTAAAATTGCACTTGGCAAGAGATCCAGTTGCTTCTTTGCCACTTACCAACCAACAAGGAATTCATACATATTTACAAAACTAACTACATACATAAATATATAACGAGTATATGTACATGCTTAGCTTACGCGCGAGTTCACTTGCGGTGAGCAAATGTGTGTGTGGCTGTGTGTATTTGTGCAGCATGCCACAATGAGACCGCCATGGTAAGGTTAGCCACTTTTTCTTCGCTTTCAACAACTACTTCGTTCACTTTTTTCCCTCTGCACAACTTCTTGGCAAAACTGTTTTTTTTCTAATTTTTTGCCAACATTTTCTACTGGAATGCTTGCAATTTTTCGCCACTAGCATTACAGTTGCCGTGAGTGGCACCTGCTTTCCGGTTGAGCGCCAACATTCAAACGCCAGCGAGCACAGCCTGTACGTATGTATGTATGCATAAACCACGTTATAAACGCAGTGGGGCAAGTGTACCCGAAGACGTGCATATAGGCCCCAGTGAGTGTAGACACCAACAGTGCGGAAGGCTACATAGGTGCGATGGTCGACACATTTTTACCTGGCACGTGATCCCATCTTCCTTTTTTCTTCAAAAATTTTTATTACTTACAGCCTTTCATACGTACGTATGTATGTATATATGTATGCGCTCTCCTTTCCCTAGCATGTATTTAATATGCTTTCTCACCGACGTTTTGGTTGATTTCCTGGATTTGCTTTTCATGTTCTATGGGGATTTCAAAATTGCTTAGTTGCTGCCGAGTGAGTGAAAGTTTACATTGTACAGGTGGGAGTTTATATATATATATATATGGGTATGTAGATATGCATGTGTGCCTGCACCCAGCTCCTAGTCACACCATTGCCAACAGCTTTAGTGGCATATCAGCAGCAAAACGACCGTCTTCCCCCATCACTGCTGTGGCGCTCGAGTACTTACAGCTGCGGCAAGCCTGCCATTGACATTTATCTTCAATTCACCTAAACGGCTTTGCTCCACAGATTTCCACCTAGTGTCGCGCACACACAAACATATACATATACATATGTACATTGCCTTCTTCATAAAATTTGCCAACAATATTTTTCTTCGCATTGCATATAATTTATCAGTCTTGATGACAAATTTGTCATTCCAAAATCTGTCAATTTCTGCTTTATTAATATTA
>NW_016218487.1:0-1581 GCF_001687245.7 Rhagoletis zephyria | reverse complement strand
TACATCATACACCCACCCTGTCGGAAACAACAACAACCAAAAAGGAGATTTTTAAACAGTTCAATAAGTGGTCTGATATTCTCTACATCGGAAAATCGTTTAGTATATTCGTCTCTCAATGTCTGAAAACAAACTCCGAACTGTTGTAGATTTTCGATGTTTCCATACTCTTCAAAAATTTCTTTGGTTTTCGGTAAATTTGAAAGATTTCCCTCTGCGAATTGTGACTGAAGAGTGGACAGTCTTCTTTTGAATATAGCAAATCGCAAATTATTTTATTTTTACCTTGCAAAGCCACAGTGAACAAGTTTATGTGTTTTGTATAATCACAAAGGAGCGCTAGTGAAAACAGAAAGTCAGGATTTATTAAAGCTGCAATCAGATCTTTTGCAGAGGCTGAGTTGTCAAATTCTAAAAATGACTTTATTTGAGAGCGCAGCTCAAACAATCTCTCCAGACTCCTACCACAACTAAGCCATCTTATTTCTGTATATAACAATAAATCTCCATAATCAGCGTCAATTTGCTCTAAAAACAATTTAAGTTTCCTATGCTGTAATGAATTGTGCCCACCTGTTATTTTATTAATTATTTGTATTGCAGTTTTCATAGCATCCACTAGTTTAAGGCCCCTTGCAAATAGTGCTTGCTGGTGAATAACGCAGTGAAGAGCAGGAACATTTATGTTATTCATTGTCAAAAAACCTACAAACCCCTTCCGTTTACCTGCCATTACAGGAGCACCATCTGTACCAACGCAAGATAATTTCTGTTTATCAGCGAAGGAAAAGAGACTGCTATGCACTTTTGCTTATATTTTTTCACCTATAACATTGCTATGAAAAGATTCCAAACTGAAAACTGATTCCAAGGTACTGAAATTATTGTCAACTGTTCTTATACATATAATAAGTTGCGATATATCAGTAACATCAGTACTTTCATCTAAGCATATTGACAAAATATTCGCAATCTTTAATGGATTTTTTTAATTCATTTTGAATACATTTGCTTATTAATTCACTTCGGCGAGTTAGAGTTCTATGGGATAGACATGTCTTATCAATTAGGTTAGCAGAATCTTTTCCTATCTCCCCATAACACCGTAAAACGGAAATAGCGAGTTCCTTAAAAAAAAGTCCATCTGAGAATGGTCGACATTGCGTTGCCAAAGCCAAGGCAACAACAAAGGATGCTCTATCCGTTGCATTCTGAACAAAATCAGGTGTTAGTTCTACCTTTCGTTTGGCTGGGCTGCAACATGATACTTCATCATTGCGTTTCTCATTAAGAGCAGCTTTCAATTTTTCTACAAACTTTACCCTCTCTTCCCCATGTATTTGTCATAATCCTCTTGACGCGATATGTAGTGGCGTTGCAAATTATGTTTTTTTTTAAATAACATGACGTGAGCATAACATACATTCTGCGTCATTGGTTGTATTCGCTGAAAAAAACTCCAACTCCCATTTTGGTTGAGACATTTTACCAAATTTAAATAAATAGTAAAATGAAGCGCAGCGCATAAATACTGTCTAATATTACATTTACATTGGACCAAAATGCGTGATTTGAAATCAG
>NW_016218486.1:0-1581 GCF_001687245.7 Rhagoletis zephyria | reverse complement strand
GTCGTCCACCACCAAACTGGCGCTGGCTCTTGCTCTGCACTACCATCACTAGCGGCAACACTGCTGCTCACTGCTCTTGACTACCAAGAAATACCGTCTCATTGCAGTGGACTGACTGCTGTGCCGCACGAACAAACGAACGAACGGTGTTTTGACCAATTTGCATCGATGATGGTGCCGCTCATCAGAGCACTAAAGTAAACAGACTGCATCGATGTCTACTGCCATTATTTGCGCTGCTTTTCTTTTCTGCTGATGCATTTTAGTCGCCGGTGTGCACCTTCATTCATTGCAGTGCCGACGGGGCTAATTGTTGTGCTGTTGTTGATGCCTGCTGGTGCCGGTGCTGACGATGATGATGCTTTCTGCCTTCTTGGACGTGCCGTCCTGTGCTCCAGTCCCCTGCTTTGTCTCCCTTTCTCATTGCACAGTTGGTGATCGATCATCGATCGTGTCCACTTAGACGGCCTCTCATTGGGCTCAATTGATAATAAATTGCATTTCATGCAACCAGCCTTTTTCAGCAGCATTTGATCTGATCTACTCGCTTGCCCCTCTTTCCCTCGTTTTTCTTCGTTTCACTGAAAACAGCCGCTGTACGGTGCCCTGCAGTCTGTCTCTAAGTAGCTGTAGCTATGTAGCTGTAGCAGCTTTCCATCTTCTCCCCCCTCTCCTGCTGAACTGCCATTACCGAGCCATTACCGGGCCTGCAATTAAATNCCTGTCTCTAAGTAGTTGTAGCTATGTTGCAGCAGCAGCTTTCCATCTTCTCCCCCTCTCCTGCTGAACTGCCATTACCGAGCCATTACCGGGCCTGCAATTAAATTCAATTTGCCTGTCTTTGTTTGTCGATTAGTGATTCAATGCGGCAGCAGTGGGGATCACGGCGCGCAGCACAGTGTGCACGGCAATTGTTCTACCGGTTTATTTTTTTCTCTCTGAATAAGCAAACTGTCTGTGAACTGGGTAGACTGCAGGGACATTTTGTCCGGTTTGTTTTGTCTTTCCTGAATTCACACCTCTCTTNTTAAATTCAATTTGCCTGTCTTTGTTTGTCGATTAGTGATTCAATGCGGCAGCAGTGGGGATCACGGCGCGCAGCACAGTGTGCACGGCAATTGTTCTACCGGTTTATTTTTTTCTCTCTGAATAAGCAAACTGTCTGTGAACTGGGTAGACTGCAGGGACATTTTGTCCGGTTTGTTTTGTCTTTCCTGAATTCACACCTCTCTTTCTCTCTCACCGATGATGAGAACCCGCGGCGGATGACTTCTGCTGCTGCAAAGTGCCAATTGTTGAGCGGCATTATTCAGCCAATCAGCCGTTTAGCAGCATTGAAGTCTTTTTCTGTAGGTCAATTAGCCCGTTATCGGCTCACCTGTTGCTGTCAGCACTGGTAAATCTGAAATCTGTTTCCAGTCTCAATTATTATTTATTTGTCCTCCTTTCATCAATGAGTGCTCCTTTGTCTTTTATTAAAGCCTAGACAATCGTTCAGCAGAAAAGTGGATTAGAAGTCCCGGCAGAAAAAAGCAGGACGATGCTGAAAAAAGAGAGTGAAGAAGCGGCACCAGCGGCGAC
>NW_016218485.1:0-1581 GCF_001687245.7 Rhagoletis zephyria | reverse complement strand
ATTTTTTATATCCGTTTCATTACCGATTCCACCGCTCCGCAATAAAAATTTTCAAAATCGCCTAAAACCGCCATTATTAATCTAATAGCGCTATAAAATTTTCAAAAACCGTTTCACAACCGATTCGTCTTTAACAAAAAAAAGCTCAAAATCGCCTAAACCGCTATTCAGCACTCAAGTAAATTTCTTTAAAAAAAATAAATAAAAATCACTTCATAACCGTTTAAACCGATTCGATTTTTTTTAATAAAAATGCTTTAAATCGCTTATATTTCTATTTGGTGCTGATGTGCTGCGGAAGGTTTTTTCAAGTAAGCTTTTTCTTCATATATATAATAATGGGCAGTGTGAAAATTTTAAAAAAAGAATTTAAAAAAAAAAATAATGAAAATACTTTCTTTCACTGTTGTCAAAAGCTTCGAAAAAATTAACACAATGGGCCTTATGAACAACAACTAAGCTATTGTTTTTTCTTAAAATGTCAGACCTTTTACTTAAATTTAATTGAACAAATCGAAAATTTTGCAAATTCCCGAGCGTCTATTTTCTGCTCTTTCTAGCTGGTTTTCTGTCTTAATTTTTATAATTTTTTGAATTCCAAAGCTTGTTATGATCCAATTAAGCTCAGTATAGAGCAAAACGTCAAAACCGTTTCATAACCGATTCAACCGGTTTGAACCGTTTCGCAGGAGCGAATTCTTTTTCACCCAAAAATCGTATTTTTGCTAAATATTTCCCATTTTGAGTTTTTGAATAAAAGTTCTTAATATGCTAATAAGTTTTTTTCCCCATTTCAAATTCTGAATACTCTGATATTCAGTGCTGAATCATATATTTCGGAAGTAGGTTTTGAGCATCAAAATAATTTATTGAAAATTTGTATGCAGCTGCATATTTGAATAAATTAAAGTAAATGGTTCTAATCCTCCATATTTTCACAGTAAGTTTTTAGTATCCAAATTTTTTATTGTTTATTTATAAAAAGAAACTATCCGATCTTGATTGTATATACCCATGTACATATTTATGTATCTCAAACTTTCAGCGACTTAAACCTAAAAAACAAAAAGTTTTTGCAAAAATAAGAAGCCGTACTTAGAAACCCGCATTCCAAATAAAATTTCTTAGCCTCAAACACAAATACAATTTTTAAGTAAATTGATAGAGGATTAGCATTAAAAATCTACTGTTTTCATAAAAAAAAATAACGTAATCCACCAAGCATGAATGCATGCGTGTATGTATGTAAATGTGTGAGTTACAAAAAAAAAAAAACAGAGTGTGAAAGAGTCAAGTCCAGCGTAAAAGCCAGCTCAAAGTGCGGCAAGGTATCCTCAGTCTCAAAACCAATACGCCTTATGTGAGAGTGTGTACATAGGAGCGTACACACATACATATGTATGGGGTACAGCGGCAGGTAAAATAAAGCAGACAGCCACCTTTTAGCGCGCACATGTGTTTCAATAACGCGCAGCAAAGGTAAGCGTGCAGCAGGCAGCGGCAAAAAGCAGCACTTGTTTCACAATTTGTTGGCTTTCATGTCACATAAATACACACATATTTATCTGTCTGTCTGTCTGT
>NW_016218484.1:0-1581 GCF_001687245.7 Rhagoletis zephyria | reverse complement strand
GGTAGAACGGTTACCGAGATACATATATGTGATCATAAGTGGGCGCTGCTACGCCCATTTTCCAAAATTTTCTCATAAACGTATTTCTTGGTAGAGTATTGTTGCAAGCATAAATTTTTAGTAAATTAGCTTTAATATTTGTTGATTTATCGAAGAATTCGTATTTATCCAAATTACCGTTATATGGGAGGTNTCAATTTTGAGTAAATTAGCTTTAATATTTGTTGATTTATCGAAGAATTCGTATTTATCCAAATTACCGTTATATGGGAGGTAGGCGTGGTTATTGTCCGATAAAAATTTTCGGCCATTTGGTATGCTGTAGCAAGACTAGCAACTGTGCCAAGTTTGGAAGAAATTTGTGCAGCGGTTACCAAGATATACACATGTAACCATAAGTGGGCGTGGCTACGCCCATTTTCCAAAAATTTATAATATTCATGTTTTCCGTCTGAAACTCATTGTAAGTATCAATTTTGAGTGAATTATCTTCAGTAGTTACTAAAATATCGCAGTTTTCGTATTTCTTAAAATTACCGTTATATGGGAGGTAGGCGTGGTTATTGTCCGATTTTGCCCATTTTCAATACCATCCGTCCTACGCCCGAAAGAAGTACACGTACCAAGTTTCGTTAAGATATCTTAATTTTTACTCGAGTTATCGTGTGCACAGACGGACGGACGGACGGACGGACAGACGGACGGACGGACAGACAGTCACCGCTTAATCGATTTCTCTTTTCATTCTGATCATTTATGTATACATTTGTCTATATCTATCTCGATTCGTTTTGCCTGTTACAAACAACCGTTATGTGAACAAAGTTATAATACCCTTGTGCACAAGTGCGCTGGGGTATAAAAACAAAGATGAGGATGAGGATACCGATATAAGTAAAGATGAATATAGGGGAAGAAAGATTAAAACAAAAGTAATTAAAGAGGAAAGGATATAGAGAGCGACACAGAGACTCCATCTGGGAACTATTTTGGGATTTTAGAGATTTTCGGGATTCTCGAGACATCGATAAAATAATCGATATTTTTATCGGTTTTGTTATCGATATTTTGATCGATTTTGATATCAAAATTTTTATCGGTATTTATCAATTTTGCTATCGATATTTTCGGGAGTTATCGATATAATAATTGATGTTTTTATCGATTTTGTTATCGATATTTTTATCGATTTGTTATCANATCGATAAAATAATCGATATTTTTATCGGTTTTGTTATCGATATTTTGATCGATTTTGATATCAAAATTTTTATCGGTATTTATCAATTTTGCTATCGATATTTTCGGGAGTTATCGATATAATAATTGATGTTTTTATCGATTTTGTTATCGATATTTTTATCGATTTGTTATCGATTTTGTAATCGATATTTTGAACTATTTTGTTAGCGATATTTTTTATCGATTTTGTTGTCGATATTTATCGATTTTGTTATCGATATTAGTCGATTTTGTTATCGATATTAGTCGATTTTGTTACCGATATTTATCGATTTTTCTATTGACATTTTTCGAATTTGTTATCGATATTTATCGATTTTGTTATCGATATTTATCGAT
>NW_016218483.1:1404-1582 GCF_001687245.7 Rhagoletis zephyria | reverse complement strand
CGGCCAAAATCGCTTAGGCGGTTACAGCGCCAATTAAGAAGAAGAAAAAGCAAGTCAATATTCATATAAAGTTTCATAAAAAATTCCTTGTGGTTTAAAGAATAAAGGAAATGGTACATTTTACTAAAGCCAGCCTCCCTACATAAGCTACTATTTCATACGAACACAAATATATTCG
>NW_016218483.1:0-1043 GCF_001687245.7 Rhagoletis zephyria | reverse complement strand
ATTATTAAACATGATAATAAAAACTTGGCGCTTTTGGTTTGGAAAAATTTGCTTTTTCTGGTGGCCTGATGCCACACTGGATCAGTTGTCGCAAAAGTACACATGCGTACACAAATTTTTACTTGAAAATAAGTGTGTGTATACGATGCCATCTCCGTACAGCTCACTTCACCTCGCCTAGCACGCTCGCGTGCTCGCAGTTTGCCCGCGACGTCGACTGCGTGCACCTCTGCTGTGCATCCCTACTCTAGACTATACATCTATAAGTATATAAGTCCACCAGAATACATTTTTTAATCCCTTTTCAATAAAACATGGACCGATTTGAAGAATATAACTTCGTCAATTCTAGAAATGTTATCTCCGATACGCTACTCTATACCTATAAAGTCTAACGCATACTCTATATGTATATAAGTCCGCCAGAGTAAATTGTTTAAATCCCTTTTCAATAAAACATAGACCGACTTGAAAGATATAACTTCGTTAAATCTAGAAATGTTATCTCCGATAAATAGGGGCCGTGGAACATTTCGCATACGCTACGCTATACCTATAAATATATATACATTAAAGTCCGCACCAGTTCCAAATTCGACAGATGAGATCTAGTTCGATCTGCATCCATTTTTTATAGTTCCCAACCTGTTATAAATTCGTCACCTTAAATCTACATTTGTAATCAGACTTGCCGAAACATTTCCCTTTTANCATTTGTAATCAGACTTGCCGAAACATTTCCCTTTTATATTACATATGAACGGTTGAAGGAAGGACAATACCATCACAAATGTTTAAACGCATTTATTAACAAGTAAGATAGTCTAAGTTCGGGCGGGGCCGAACATTAAATACCCGGCGCAAGTATTACATATATGCCTTTTCACCTTCCCGAAAGCTGCCGCTACATGGTAAGCCGGGGTGTATCAATTTTGAATAAATTAGCGCCCTTAAATTTCGAAATATTGACGTTTCAAGCATTTCTAAAATTTACCGTTATATGAAAAGCCGTAATTTTAGTCCGATTTCAATAATTTTGAACG
>NW_016218482.1:1455-1582 GCF_001687245.7 Rhagoletis zephyria | reverse complement strand
GCCCTAAAGTTTGGCACGTTACTTCTGGGACACCCTGTATATGTATATACATACATATATATATAATAAAAATAATAAAATTCGCCCATCCCCTCCCCTTTTCGCTCAGGGAAAATGTTTTTTTTTT
>NW_016218482.1:0-1420 GCF_001687245.7 Rhagoletis zephyria | reverse complement strand
TTTTTTTTTTCAAGAAATTACACCTGAAAATACGAAATTACAAATTGAGATAAAAAAGAAATGGTAAATTCTTTGGTACTTTTTTCATTATTTGACCAGCTTAATGAAATGCTTTTGGTCGGATTCCCAATGTTAAAAAAACTCGCTACACTTTTTTGGCGCTATGTTAGCTGTTATTTCCACCTATGAGTCCTCTGCAAGGTCCTGAAGGAATAGTTTCCACGCATTATCAGCGAATGACTCTGCATCGCTCATAGTTCTGCCAGGTGCAGATGCAAAAGTGGATTTTAGTTGGGAAAGTGGCGTAATTGAAAAAAAAAAATGGGTATGGTTTAAAGTATTATAATTGATGGCTTCTATGCTTATTATAAATATCTTATAAATCCATCAGCATTATAGATATTTAGATTCGTCTAGTTGTGAAAACTTTAAGAGGCAGAAAATTAATTGGAGAAGCTAGGATATTATTTGGTTTTTTTATACAAAGATTCGAAAAATTATTCTCACTAGCGGAATGGTTTGTGACGTATATTTCGGGTATATTTAAGTATATAGACATCTTAGATCCTTCTCTGGTTCTTCAGAGCTTTACTGATCGTATCTAAGGCAGAGAATTGTAGGTCAAAATATTTGCCATAACCTTTTAGCAACAAATAGAGTTTAATTAAATTTTTGGGAAAAGGATATAAAATATCGGATACTGGTGACACCGCGTATCCCACCCACTACACCACAGCGGCCGCCAAGGGTAGGACTAAAGTCCGACAATCAAATCCCACCTACACCGAGTTGCATAGTTTTAATAAGTATGTGGCAGATCTTCTCCTCCAATTTGTGGTGTCCCTCCTGATGTTATAACACAAATCGTGGGACGTGCTGTGAGAAAAATTTGTTTCAAATTTACATGGTGCTCGGGTCAGGGCTAGAACCCCGGTCCTACGGAATAGTAGTATTTCTTCTGAGTAAATATGGGAAACCCAGTGTACTTTGTCAAAATTTTCAAGAAGCAAGCTGCTGCTATTTGCGCGAATATTTTTATTGACCAATATGCTGTGTACACTGGCAAAAGTTTACTAATTTACTCATTGGATTTTGCGCCATCGACTTTTCGGCATTTTTTAAGCTTCACCATCACAGTTTAAACAGCTCATAACGTTAAAAAGCCAATGAGCTTCAAAACTTTTTGCGGTTAAATTAGCTGGAAGCAACAACAGCAATTTAATGCGGTGTTAGTGAACACAAAAACAACGTACAAAATTACGTTAATGTTAGTTGACGTTTGAAAGTCAGGAGGCAAGCAACGGGCGTAGGAGTGACTAACGTACATTTTTGGTTAATGAAAGTTTACTCATTTGGAGTGAAATATTTTGGAAACAAAGTGTAATAAATGCTCATTTAGAGGTAGTAAGCCACACATTTT
>NW_016218481.1:1509-1582 GCF_001687245.7 Rhagoletis zephyria | reverse complement strand
GCTATTCGTACCTCGTCATTGTCAGGCGGTGGGACAGCTACTCCATCATTATCGACTGGGGCCTCGGGTTCGT
>NW_016218481.1:1071-1299 GCF_001687245.7 Rhagoletis zephyria | reverse complement strand
CGGTGGGACAGCTACTCCATCATCATCGACTGGGGACTCGGGTTCGTCTTCTTCACTACTTTCAGCGCTGCTGCCATTCAGTAGGTTGTAAAAGTGTTCCCTCCACAACTTAAGTATATTCCGGACATCGGGGACTAGGTCGCCATTGTTGTTCTTACAGGAGGTCGCCCCGGTCTTGAAACCTTCCGTAAGTCGCCTAACCCTCCGGTAGAATTTTCGGGCGTTCTT
>NW_016218481.1:0-988 GCF_001687245.7 Rhagoletis zephyria | reverse complement strand
CCATTGTTGTTCTTACAGGAGTTCGCCCCGGTCTTGAAACCTTCCGTAAGTCGCCTAACCCTCCGGTAGAATTTTCGGGCGTTCTTGCTGTCGGCCAGAATCTCAAGCTCTTCGCACTCACGTATTTCGGCCTCTCTCTTCTTATTGCGGCAAATACGTCTCGCTTCCTTCTTCAGTTCCCTATAACGGTCCCACATGGCTCGCGTTGCGCCCGATCGCAGCGTGGCCCTGTAGGCGGCATCTTTTTTCTCTGCGGCTTCTTGACATTCCTCATCGTACCAGTTGTTCTTTCGGGCTCGCTGAAATCCAACTACTTCTTCGGCGGCGGTACTTAATGATCGGGAAATGTGGTTCCACAGATCGCGTATGTCGGATTGTTGAAGAGTGCTCTCAGAGAGCAGGTGTGTGAGTCGAGTGGCGAATAAATTGGCCGTCTGTTGTGATTGCAGCTTTTCGACGTTAAGCTTTCCTTGCATTGTTGGGCGCACATTTTTTGCTGCACAGAGGCGGGTGCGTATCTTGGCTACAACAAGATAGTGGTCCGAGTCGATGTTTGGCCCTCGGAGTGTACGTACGTAAAAAAAGCTTGAAGCATTCCTANATGCCTTCCGTCTATCACAACATGATCGATTTGGTTTCTCGTTTTTCGATCTGGAGACAGCCATGTAGCTTGGTGGATGTTCTTATGCTGGAACCTAGTACTACATATTACCATATTTCGGGCCCCGGCGAAGTCGATCAGCCTCAGTCCGTTATCGGACGTTTCGTCGTGGAGGCTGAATTTTCCGACAGTGGCGCCAAAGATCCCTTCCTTGCCCACCTTGGCATTAAAATCGCCAAGCACGATTTTGACATCGTGTCGGGGGCAGCGCTCATATGTACGTTCCAAGCGCTCATAGAAGAGATCCTTGAACGCCTCATCCTTCTCTTCCGTCCGGACATGGGCGCAGATGAGCGAGATGTTGAAGAACCTAGCTTTGATGCGGAT
>NW_016218480.1:0-1582 GCF_001687245.7 Rhagoletis zephyria | reverse complement strand
GTGGAGTGGAAATAGCAAAAAAATCGGCCCTGTCGTTTTGAGAAAAAATAAATAAAAAATGTTGTGGACCAAAGAAAAATATTTCAGAATTTTCAGCGAATTCTAAAACTTGAGAATAAACAGTTGCTTTTAAACAATTATTCTCACTTTTGACTACTTATAGATCTTTTGCACTCTAGGTCCACAACACCGAAGGCCTTCAGGTTCCCGAATGAATACTAAAAGGACCTTCGTAGTGGAGTTCTTAATTTCAAGAGGTGTGTGTGATAGTGTTTTGTAATCCATTGAATAGATTACCTGTGAGTAAGGTGCAGTGACCCATTACTTTTCGTATTTCGTAAAAAGTAGAGTTTGTCTAATATATTTTGAGAAGGAAAAACCCGAAATTTTGGCTATTTTTTTAGGCATTCATAACAATCAAAAGTATTAAAGACCTAAAAATCCCCGTGAAATCGCGAAGTTTCCCAGAAAAGCCCCAAAAGTCCTAAAATCTCGAGAGATACCTAAAAATATAAAAGGCAGTATTCTGTAAGGATTAGAATAAATCTCGAAGGCCTGAAACAGAGCAAACTAGAAAAATATCTCCATATTTTTCTTTTTGTGACCTACTTAGAGCCAGCTGATAAATTAGTGCAATGCTTTTGAGACAAAAGCCTTGACGCAGCTTACTGAGTACCAAATATTCTCATAATCGATGTTCCCCACGAAAAATCTCTATTCATGACTAACGACATAAAGCAGTGCCGGCCAAAACAATAACGAGGTGTAAGCACGATGTTATGTTTTTGATTGAAATAAATTTAATTAATTTTTGGCATGTACGCTTGCGCAGATGTCCTAGTATTCGTGTGACCGTAATTGGTGCAAAGTCTCTGGTTGAAAGTCCTGTTAGTAAATACTTATATTTGAGGCATCGAGGAATTACTCACGAGCTAAACTCATGTTGCTCTAAATCAAAGGAGATCTTCCTATGTATGTGCGTGTGTGCTCTCATTGAGCAGAATCTACAGCAGACAACTCGCAGTATTGCATTCAGGTCTCATTGCACTCTGGTCAAAGGCACATGTGTTTGATTGACGCACGCGCTAACCTCATTCGCCCCCTACACTCAATGTCCTCCGATTCATCCATAAGCTTGCTAAATTTAATTATTTCTGGTTTTCGCCTTTTTTTAATACCCTTTTTATGTATTGCAGAATTTAGCCGAATTTAACGAGAATTTGACCTTTCTGCGTCTCATCAACGCTATTACCGTTAACACACCAACATCAGCAGTATTTTTGGCATTACTTCTTCAAATCTTCTCTTACTTCCCACTCACCTAAAAAGCCTGTTACCCACTTCGATGGTCAAATTCTTGCTTTTTTTTACTGGCTAATTCCCACCACTTGCTACGAGTAACAAACACTGCTTTGACTTTTCGCTCTAACAAAAAAAAAATAAAAAAATTACTACACCTAAGCCATTCATATGAATTGCCGGTGCGTTATGGTGCTCAGCCATCTTTTTGCATTCGATATTAGTGTTGTTGCTGTTGTAGTTATTTCGCGATTGTCGTGATCAATTGAGAGCAATTTATTAC
>NW_016218479.1:0-1582 GCF_001687245.7 Rhagoletis zephyria | reverse complement strand
TATATATTTACGCTGCCCTAAAAATAAATATATGTACGGGCTTAAAAATATAATTTAGCTTAAATTTAACAAATTCATATCTATACAATAGAAATTCAATATTGTTAACGGTGTTTTTTAAGCATATTTTTTACATAGCTTTGTAGTTATAAAATTTTTATTTTTGAGGTTCCATAACTTGGTGAATTATTCAAAACTCTTGAAGAATCATAAAAAAATAAACACAAAATATGTAAAATGTAATTTTGAATGGGCATGTTAACACAAGAGTACAAGAACACAGTTTACGTTGCAAAATGCTAAACAGAAATTAGCATTTGTTTTTTTTATTTTTGCACGTAATTGTCGAAGAATGTGCGACTTATGGCAAAGTGTTGAAAAAACCAAATTTTTAGTTGCTAGATAACTTTTTTTAATCGTTCAATGATTTCATAAAACTTTTAATAGACAACAGTAATTTTGCATTTTTTTCACACCCGCACAACATCGATACACCTCTAAAACTAACGGCTAAATATTATTGTAATTATTCTTAACTTAAATATTTTAATTAGTTCAACAACAGTAGTGGTTTGTGTGTTATTAAAAATCTAATTATTAAAAATCATTACATATTATAAGAGTGTGGCATACTTTTTGTTTTTTTTTTTTCATAAAAAGTTTTGCAGATTTTTTTTCATATTTTTCATATTTTGTGATCGTGGTTTTGCTGAACTTACATGGCTACCATATCTGCTGAATGTAGTATACAAATTTTATATATAACTTTACAAATATCTATTTTATAAGGAAACTAAACTTATTTCTTGGTTTTTGTTTTAATGTTGTGTTTTGAGTTTATAACATTTTTTTTTTGTTTTTGTTAAGTCGATGCTGTTGCACTAACAAATTTCCGTNGAAACTAAACTTATTTCTTGGTTTTTGTTTTAATGTTGTGTTTTGAGTTTATAACATTTTTTTTTGTTTTTGTTAAGTCGATGCTGTTGCACTAACAAATTTCCGTTGAAAATACTTACAGCCGATTTCACGGAATTTTAAATAGAAATTGACAGAAAATAAAAAAAACATTTTTCATTTAAATTGCTGGTGAAACCGGCTGTTAAAATTGTATTTTGTAAATTATAAACCGTATTTCTATGTATTATCTACTTTTATAAAATAAACTTTTTTCTGTCACTCATTTTATAAATTGTATGCAACTATTTTACTATAAAAGAAACTTTCAAGTGCAACAGCAATGACTAATTTTTATGTTTTGCGCACACTTCCTTTTTTTTTAAAGTAAATCACCTAATTAATTGCTGTATTATTATAGAACTAGTTATTGAATCAAATTTTATAACCTTATTCAAAAAATAAAATATAAAATAAAATGGATTTGAAATTAAAACTTTATGTGACATTCTTACAAAATTCACATACACTACTATTTTGTTTATTATGAACTTGGGTATTACTTATGTTATTTAATTTTTTTTATAGTTTGAAGCAAAAAATACTGTTTTCGAGCGCCAATGCGTATGCAAAGCTGATCGGCGATTTAATAAAACAAAAGGTTGCAAATGCTTCAATTAAACGAAAG
>NW_016218478.1:0-1582 GCF_001687245.7 Rhagoletis zephyria | reverse complement strand
TTGCAATTTGGAAAAAGAAAGGATACAGACATTAACTTTCAGAAGTTAAGTATCAAAGACCACTATGGACATTTTTTTGTTGTTGAAATAACTTGTTAAAGATGGAAATAAAATAGCAAATAATTGGCACAGCAAAGAAGACAGTTCCTAATTAAGTAAAGGGTTTTAGACTATATTTTCAAATTAAATTAAAATCCCAGCGTTTTGCACATAAAAACAGTTTGATTAGAAAATTGAGTCTGAAAAAAAGTTTACTTTCCATGTTCATATGTATGTGTGTGCGTTACTGTCCCTTTCTGATATGCCCAAAATCAGCAGCACAAAAACTAATACCAACTCACTTCTAATTATTACTTTTCTCACAAACCTTTTAATGGAAAATAAGTGGCATTACGAAATTCACAGCAATTACACTAGCTTTTCGGTGCTTTTTTTTGTTGCTAATTAAGGTTTCTAGTCCAGGAAGAAATCGTCGTAACAAGATTTTTTTTTGTATTTGAAAATTTCCCATTTAGATATTAAGCTCACATAAGTGACCAGCGGCCGTTGTGGTGTAGTGGTTAGCAGTGCGCGTTGCCATTCCGCAGGGCCTGAGTTCAAGCCCGATTCAACCCAACATAAAAAAATAAAAAAACAATAAAGGGTTTTTCTAATAGCGGTCGACCCTCGGCAGGCAATGACAAACCTCTGAGAGTATTCTGCCATGAAAAACAGTTGAAAACGGTTTGATCGATTTGATTAATTTTTTCTGATTTGCCGCTTAACACACGGATAATTTAATAAAAAAATAGAACTCTTTTTTTTTAAATAGAGTAAATTTATAGAATATTACAATATGGACGTCAAATGAAATAGTTACGTCTTATTTTCGAAAATATTTTTGAAGAAGGTTGCCAGCTGTATGAAAAATTGAATACAACTAAATTTATGAAATAAATTAAATATTGCAATATGGGTATCAAACCAAAAAGGTTTAAGAAAACTTAATTTTGAAAATATTTATTAAAGAGGGTTGCCACCTGTTTAAGGAAATTCATTTTCCAAAAGAAATACTTTTGAAGTAGGCTGCCACCTGTTTGAAAAATTAAATTTATAAGATAAATGAAATATTACAATGTGTGCATCAAACTAAAGAGATTTAAGAAAACTTAATTTTGGAAATTCTTACTAAGAGGTTTGCCACCTGTTTGAAAAATTTAATCGTACTAAATTTGTAAGGTAAATGTTATATCATAATATGGATGTCAAACGCAAGAAAATATGCCGAAAGTATTTTGAGGAGGGTGGCCACCTGTTTGAAAAATGATATAAAATTAAATTCATAGGATATAATAACTATTACATATGGGTATCAAACTAAAGCGGTTTTAGAAACCCAACTTTTTAAATTTCTTTAAAGAGGTTTGCTACTTCTTCGAAAAATTAATTTCATAAATTTTATAAGTTAAATGAAATATATTATGTGACCGCAAAGATCGTGCGATTTCACCACGGCGGGGGAGATTTCTGTAGCTACAGATATATGCCAATAACCTACAATCGAACGATGCCCTTAAACATAATCCAAGTCGTAGCTCAAATT
>NW_016218477.1:0-1582 GCF_001687245.7 Rhagoletis zephyria | reverse complement strand
CGCGAAACTAATACGGCTATGTAAAATGACGTTGAGTAATACCACCAGCAGAACCGTTTGATACCAAACCAGGTTTCAGAAAAGGGGACTCCCTTTCGTGTGATTTCTTTAATCTGATATTCGAGAAGATAATAAGCAAATATTTTTCCCTATGCTCATATATTTTTTCCCTACAAAATTCCCTACACTTTGTTTTTGACCAATTTCGTTTTTATACTCATTATTTGCTAAAGTATATACTCATTATTTGCTAAAATAGTGCTACCAACGCAAACATGTGTAAAACTTTGGAATGTAGAAAACAAACTCCTCAATTAAAAAATGCTCACAAATTCCTCAAGTTCAACTACTTGTATGCCAAATACACGACACAAATGCAAAGTTTTTTTTTATAGAATGATTTTAATGTGGCCACACTAACACCACTACGAGAATGTTGCCACAAAAACGGGCTGATTTACACTTTGTTGTAAGTTTTCATGTTTTCTAAAAAACATAGTCGTGGTACAAAGCTCAATAACAATATTGAAAAGTTTCTAACTGTGAAAAATATTTTGTAATCGGTCGAANCTCCGGTCATGAACGAGGACAAAACGAAGTATCTCCCGTCATTACACAAGCAGTCAGAGCATACGCATCTTGGCACCCACGTCAATGTTGACAGTTACAAGTTTGAAAAAGTAGACCACTTGGTTTATTTGGTAACCAGCATTAACAACAATAATAATGTCAGCCTTGAAATCCAATGGAGAATCACTCTTGAAAATAAGTGCTACTTTGGGCTGAGTAGGAAATTGAGAAGTAAAGTCCTCTCTCATCGTACAAAGATCACACTCTATAAGTCACTCATCATGCCTGTGCTGGTGTATGGCGCGGAGGCATGGACAATGAAAGCCTCTGATGAGGCGGCTCTTGGAGTTTTCGAGAGAAACATTCTGCGAAAGATTTACGGACTTTTATGCGTTGGTGATGGCGAATATTGCAGACAATTTAACGATGAGCTGCCGTTATATGAATTTTGAAGCTCAAAAGCAGTCATGCTAGCGCATGTTCGTTAATATGAAAAATACAGACGTTGACCACATTACCCGAGTAGCCCACAATACCCGATCTTACTCTAATCGATAACAAAATCTATAAATAATCGATAACAAAATCGATTGAAAAATCGATGAAAAATTCGATAGCAAAATCGATTAGAAAATCGATAAAAATATCGATGACAAACTCGAAAGATAATCGAATACAAAATCGATAACAATATCGATAAAAAAAAATCTATAAAAATATTAACAAAAAATTCGCTAAAAATATCAATAACAAAATCGTTAAAACTATCGATTACAAAATTGATAAAAAATATCTTTAAGTCGATTAAAAATATCGATACAAATTTCGTTAACAAAATCGATATCAAAACTGATAAAAATATCGATTATTATATCGATATGTCCCGAGAATTTCGAAAATCTCTAAAATCCCAAAATAGTCCCCAGATTGAATCTCTGTGTCTCTATCTATATAATTTTCTCTATAATTAATAATAATAATAATAATAATAATAGATTGGCGCTTACACATA
>NW_016218476.1:0-1582 GCF_001687245.7 Rhagoletis zephyria | reverse complement strand
ATTTATTTATCCACACGTTTTATACGCTATTAACTAATTATAAAGTTACTTACATTAATCCAACAAAAAATTTCCACTGATTGTAGAATTTGCAAAAGTACTGTCGTCGGTAATTTATTTAACTTTCGCTTTTAACAATTCACAACTTGCACTTGAACGCGTATGACCGTCGCCGTTTTGCGTCTGATTTAATAAATACACATTAACCACTACGAAGTTCACTCTAGTTTGCAACGAAATTACAAATTCAAATAAGTTTGGCGCGTAAACCTTACCGAATCGTACTACATAACACACTACTATAGTCCGACGAAAAATTCGATGTGTCTGCGACAGCACAGCTAAGGTACACTACTCAATTGAAATCGGCACAAAAATGAGTTGGTACACATCTACATTAAATACTACTTATGTAGGTGCCATGAGGTAGGCAAGTTAGACGTTTTTTTTAACATTCCAAAAAAAACAAAAAAAAAAACAAGCGTTTTCGTTCGACATTAGTCGCGGCATGTATAAATTTGGGCTGCTCTTCGGCACATTTGCTTCTGCGACAGTTTTGTTGATAATGGGGTTGGTATTATGTTATCTCGGCAATATTCGGCTTATATTTTTGAATGTTTGCTTACTTATGATAAAACACTTATGTATTACGAATTAAATATTTTACACTGGAGAAGAAATTATTACAGAGCTTTTTAAAGTGAAGAAATAATTTGGTGTGCCGTTCACTTGTACTACTTGTTTCTATAAATAGTGCAAACCAACTCTTTCGCATGCCTCGATCTCACTGGATATTTTGCATTCGCACTGTAATAAAATGATCAGCTTCGTTCGCTTGTTTGCTTTCTATTGACTATAAAAATCTTCAACAATTTGTTTATCACCGTACTTGAGGTATCGACAACAGCAAGCTACATCAATTGTTGCAAATACTCTGTGATCAACAATGATCGAAGTTATACTTAACAAAGGGCCCCACCAAGTTAAACTTTGCACACAATCATTGTATGCACTTGTAACTCGAATGTGCATGTAAACATGTTTACAAGAATATAAAGTAGAAGTATTATTGCTTTGTGTTATAAATGCAATATGAATGTACATATTTACATATTATTTATGCGATAAAATAGCAAATATGCAAATGCTTACCACACAGAAAGACTGAAGCACTGAGCATGCGATATTTACTCACTCATTTAGTGAAACACGTGAGAGCAATTTTTCTCTGTTATTGGCATTATTTAACATTTCCTATCTTTTATAAAGTTGGATATGGCAATGGCCCCTAACATTCCCTGCTATGGGAGCATATGATGTAAAAAGTCATTTGGTGTTGCGCTGTAAACTTAACTCGAGTAGAAAGAGCTGACATTCGTATTCACCACGAGAAATGCCAAATTTTCAGTTTGATCTCCAATTTGAAATCAAATTAAATTGAACGATTGCCCTATGGGAAATTTTCCATTTTTTGTACAAACATTAATTATGGCTCAACAAATATGTAGATGATATGACTCTTTGATGATATCCGACTAAGGGTGGGTAACTCAGCAAATTTATAGGAGTTGACTCAATGACT
>NW_016218475.1:0-1582 GCF_001687245.7 Rhagoletis zephyria | reverse complement strand
TTTTTTTTGGATTTTGGATTCTAATTTTTTCGCAATTTTAACCCGTTCTAATAAAGACTGCGTTTTTATAAATATTTATAATAAAAATTGCGTTTTTGTAAGTGTTTATAATCATATAAAAAATGAAATCTGAACATAACGGTTATGGTATTATTGAAATTAAAATCCAAAAAAAAAACGATTATTCTTCATTGAACTAGGTTAATAGGAAAAAAATATTTTTAAAACAAGGTTTCTGAATATGAATCAAATCGAACTTCGTGTTTTTTATTGAGCTATTCCTATTGATATATTTATTATATCATTGGTCAGTACACGGTTTCGAAATATCTCGACGCCTGCACCACCTAGCGGAGTAATTCATCCTTCGTATTACATTGCCATTGGTTTATTATAAACACCATAACCACTACGAGAACTGTTTATATCTCTAATCACTACTGAAATTTTTTTTTTCTAAGTGTATTTGTAGCTGGAATTAAATGCTAAGCTAGCAATGTATGATAAAAAATGTTAACACATGGTATTTAAAACCTAATTTGGTGGTTAATTTACATGACATTTGTAAGCAGCCCTATGCATTAGGAAAGCTTAAATATTTATCTTATGAAAAAACATTTTTAGAATGTAGTTCAGAATGTATGTATGCACAGCAATAAAATATGTATGCATGTATGCATTTTATTTATTGTTGTCGAATTCGCTTTCGTTTCGTAAGAGGAGCCATTTGTTTTTAACAACTAAATATCGATTAATCGGTATGTTTACAATCGAATTATTTTAATTATTAGACATTATTTATGTTCGATTACCAATCGAGCCTCAACTTTCTTGGAAAACCAAATAGACCGAAGAAAACCTGCATTAAAAACTTACTTTACTTATGAGGGCATCCATTCAAACCGCTGAGTGATTTCCTGCTAACTAGATTGTAATTTTTAAAGCGTAAGCTGCACACATAACCTATCATTTAGTTACAAAATGGAATCATTAACCTTCGATACATTCGATACACTGGTTATTTCTTTGCTCAGATCTGGCAACGCTATTATCAGTTGTGCTCAATTTGGTTTGCCATTTGATCGTGGATAAACTTTCGCCGGAAAAAATGCTTGCAAAAAACACAGATAAAACATTTGATGAACGCGTTACTTCTCGAAATGGGCAGTTGGTTGGGTACCGCGATCGTGCCGCGATTTACCGCCGTTAGAATATTTTCTCCGAATTTACGTGAACTCATTGGTTAATACGAACAAAAACGAAACTTTGGACGCTTCAGAAAAGAGCTTTGTGTGTCTACCGTTGCCGTTATAAAGCACCCNAGCCTCTGACGGTACAAACGTGCACGAAATTATATTCTAACGATAATGGCATGCAAATAGCTATTTAATTAATTATTTAATTAAGTAAGTGTTTTGTTTGAAATTATGTATACACTCTCATTATTTCAATTCAATTTAAAGCTCTATACCCCTAACTCCTCTTTTTCGACGCAGAGTTCTCTTCAACCACTGCATTTGTCGCAACTGATGCATAGAATCGTTGAGAAGCATAATCCCAAGCTTTGGTTGTGCGCTGGGTT
>NW_016218474.1:0-1582 GCF_001687245.7 Rhagoletis zephyria | reverse complement strand
TTATACCAACCACTGGGCCGCCAAGTGTTCAACGCGTCCGTCAATTATGGCCTGAGCGCCTCAAAGTGGCCAAGAAAGAATTCCAACTCATGGCTGAGTTAGGACATGCCAGACCTTCAAACAGCCCTTGGGCCAGCCCTCTGCACATGGCGAGGAAAAAGAATGGGGATTGGAGACCATGTGGAGATTACCGCAGGCTCAACGAGAAAACCATTCCTGACCGGTACCCAATATCGCTTCTCCACGACTATTCCACGATTTTAGCAGGGAAAAGCGTATTCTCCACCATTGACCTCCGACGTGCGTTCCATCATATCCCGGTGGCAGAGGAAGATATACCGAAGACTGCTGTAATAACCCCGTTCGGGTTATTCGAATTCGTTAGCATGCCGTTCGGTCTCCGTAACGCGGCGCAATCGTTCCAACGCTTCATCAATGAAGCACTCACTGGCTTCGATTTTGTTTACGCTTATATCGACGACCTCCTCATAGCATCGAGCGACGAACAGCAGCACGTACAACACCTCCGCTTATTGTTTCAACGGCTTAGCCAATACGGCCTTGGCGTTAATGCGGAAAAATGCGTTTTGGGATCAGCCGAAGTAGATTTTTTGGGTTATCGCATTTCAGCTCTCGGGTCAGCACCGCTTCCGAACAGAGTCCAGGCACTGCGTGATTTTCCAAAGCCTAAAACAATTTTAGAGCTGAGAAGATTTATCGGGGCAATAAACTTTTATAGGCGACACATTAAGAATGCCGCTTCTACGCAAGCGCCTCTGAACGAGTTCTTAAAAGACTCTAAGAAAAATGATCGTAGGCCAATACCTTGGACTGCGGAGTCGGAGAAAGCGTTTGTCTCCATTAAGGAACAGCTCGCAGCCGCAACTCTCCTGGCACACCCTTCACCAGCCGCTGAACTCCGAATCACGTGCGACGCATCCAGTGCCGCGCTAGGCGCAGTTTTAGAGCAAAGCAACGGTAACCCTTGGCAGCCGCTTGGGTTTTTCTCGAGGAAGTTGTCACCCGCACAAATTAACTACAGCACGTATGACAGGGAGTTGACGGCAGTGTACGAAGCCATCAAGAATTTTCGCCACTGGGTTGAGGGTCGCGAATTCGTGGTGAGGACGGATCACAAACCACTAATTTTCGCGTTCCGGCAGCAATCAGATAAGTCATCCCCACGCCAAATCAGACAGTTGGGATTCATAAGCCAATTCACCACCAACTTGGAATACATCTCCGGATCAGACAACAACGTTGCAGACACCTTTTCTCGGGTTGAAACCATGCATCTGCCAGCAGTTATCGACTACGATGAGTTATCACGCGCACAGGCCTCGGACGAAGAGCTGCAAAACCTACTTGCGCGCAACGAAACGTCGTTAAGATTTCAAACTTTAACCTTTGGCCCTAATGCTCAAGCTGTACACTGTGACGTTTCGACCAACAACATCAGACCATTTGTACCGGCGCTGCTACGTCGGAAAATTTACGAAGCACTACACAATCTTGCACACCCCAGCGGCAGATCCACAGTTAAAATCATAGCTCAGCGGTATGTGTGGCCGGCTATGAATAA
>NW_016218473.1:0-1582 GCF_001687245.7 Rhagoletis zephyria | reverse complement strand
TATGCTTTGTCACAGCAGTGGTGAGTTAAGAAGTACGAAAAAACAGAAATTTTGTTTTGATTACAGTGCGTATGTATGTGTGCGGGAATGCACAAGTGGATATGATAGTACGTAAAGAGCCGCTCACCGCTGAGGTGAGTTCTTGGTACCGAACGTATTCAAGCCGGAGAGCGGGCTTTGACTTACGTTCTGTTAGCTTGGTGAGTGCAGCAGAGAAAAGCGAGGTGGAAATATATGAAAATAAGCTAGAGTGCGTTTGGCATAAGTGGACTGTATTGTCCGATGAACAACAGCGACTCTCTTAACTATTAAGCGAATAGTTGCAGAAAATGCAACTTGGAAAAAATGCACTTATGTTTTTCGGAAATTTGTTTAGCCAAGCTCAACGAACTATGCGACCAACGGCAAAAATTGGTAAGCAGAGGAAAGTATATGTTTTTAATGTGCTAATATTTGTTCTTGCAGAGTGGGACACAGTTGGCATATAAACTGCAACGAAATTTATTTTGGGGTATATAATAAATTTTGCATATATGTACATATACCGATATATATATAAGACTGGCGGTAAGTGGAGATATACCGCTTTCCGGAAAACGGAATTTTTCTACCAAAATTTTAATAGCGGCAAATTGCCGTTGTGGAATTTTGTGCGGCAGGAAAATATCCGCAATTTCAATAGAACCGTTTTTGGCGAGAACACATATGCCTTTTATTTAATTAAATATATATATATGTACGTATGTATGCCCGTTGGCAGTTTATAGAAATAATATAACTTTTAAGAATATGAAAGTTATATTTTTTCAATTTTTAAGGAAATTAAAAATTTGCCTACTTACTACTTTCCTTGATTTATGTATGTATGTATTTATATTAGTGCGTATCCGCTGCTTCTTTTGATAGTTTCGCCTGTTGTTGTTGCCGTAGCTGATAATGGCTACTGATGCTGTTGCTGATGATGGCTGCTTTATTTTTAAGTTTTAAAATTTTTTATTTTCTAGGAGCTGGGCCACGGTTGGCTGCGAAGGACCATGAATATTTTGGTCGCTTGGTCCCTTCGCACTCACCTTGCTTGCATACACTTTGTGTCCGCTGTAAGGAAAGACTTTGTTTTTCCAATTTAATAGTTAAAAAATTTTAATTTATTTTTCTGATTTATGTAGTTTTGTCACACACAAATTTACAAATTTATTGGGTAAATGTAGTACAACACTGTGTTGACTCCGATAAGGGCGCGTGCGCGTAGTCCGACGATGTTAGCTGAACTGCCTTTCGCATAATTTGGCACGATGATGGNCCAAGGAATGCGCGCACGGACGTCGGATTGCGCTTTAAGCGGCGGCTTAAACAATATAAAAAAATACTTTACATGGAAGAAAATGCGTGATACCGTCAGTAAAAAAAATATGAAAAATCAATGCGATTTTTTAGCAACTTCAAACTTGCTCTTTATTATACTAGAATTTAATAATCTCTAAAATTGCATACCAAAAATTATTCTAGAAATTAAAATTAAAATGCTTGGAATTAAGATGAAAAGTTTGTGAAATTTTTATAATTTTTGTACAAAGTCTGAAAT
>NW_016218471.1:0-1582 GCF_001687245.7 Rhagoletis zephyria | reverse complement strand
TGTACCTTACTACGGTATATAAATGTAATATATTCATACTTATGTATATGCAATTTAGACCAAAGACCCAAAATAATTATAATCCTAATATTTGGAACCAAAATCGTCGGCTTGTTTTAAGAGAAATTTGTTTCGTCTTTGTGTAATAATTACACAATTAAAGTGAAACACTCAAAAAGTGATGGGAATGAGACCAATTGCATTCATTAAAAATTGTCAAAATATTAATAAATACCAACGAATTTGTAAAATTTTTTTCCTTTTTATATCGATTTGAGATTGTGCATTTGAAGTTCAAAAATTAACAAAATCAATAATTTTTTTGGTTCTGCTCACAAATTTCATACCTACATGCTTATATGGATATTAGACTGTATCAGCAAAAAAAGCTACGGTTTTTCAGGCGGGATTACAAAACCTATTATATTCTAAGACCAAAATATTTCGGAAAAATATTAAGATTTAAGTGAGCTGGACCGGTTTGAAAATATCTCTAAAAATGGAGTTTTTGATGAATAAAAATAGTTTCTTAATGGATTTTTTGAACAAAATCCCCTCAGATGACAAACCAGTTTAAACTTAAAAAATCTACATAAAAATATTAAAAAATTGTCTCAACGGAATCATAATAATGAGATTTTTGATGCAGTTTTTTAACATTTTTCAAAGATTTGTGTAAGAAAAAACTTGAATAACTGCTCCAAAATTTACCGGTATAGACTTATGAGGTATCAGTGGAAGAGTATTTTCTCACCCTTTTTATTTCTTTGCAAAAAAATTCATTCACGTCCCAATATTTTCTTTATCAAATACCAACACATCTTAATTCAACATGGAATGACACTCGTTTATCTTAGCCTCCTCTTTCATATTTTAAATGAGCTTATTCGCAAATAAAATAAAAGGGTGAGAAAATACTTTACCAATGATGCATCACAAGTCTAAATTGGTAAGGTTTTGGCTGAGTTATTCAAGTTTTTCTTAAACCAGTCTTTGAAAAAAGTTCAAAAACGGCATCAAAAATGTCATTATCATGACTCCGTAGAAATTTTTTTAAATATTTTTATGCAAACTTTTTAAGCTTAAACTGTTTAGTCATCTGAGTTTTTTTAATTCAAAAATCTTTAAAAAAACTGTTTTTATTAAGAAAAACTAAATTTTTGGAGGTATTTTCAAATCGGTTCAGCTCACGTAAATGTTAATATTTTTGCGAGATATTTTGGTGGTAGTGTTAAGATATAATAGGTTTTATAACTCCAGTGGAAAATCAGTACCGATATTTTTTTTGTGTAGGGAGTGATGCAGTCTAATAGATATACATATATACATTTATATAATGACAATTTTTTCAGTTTAACGTTGGGGCCTGCCAAAAACTCATCCCATCTCATCCCCTTCCCGCTCCGTTAAATTTGGAAATGCGTTTTTAAATTATGCGTTCTCAATGGGATCTTATTCAAATTGAGCTAAAAAAGAAATGGTAACGAACTCGGAGCAACTTAATCAAATGCCGTTGGTCCGGTTCACATCACCTCTAACTTTTTGAAATTTGTTGCACAGTGTTATGAGAAATACATTTACG
>NW_016218469.1:0-1582 GCF_001687245.7 Rhagoletis zephyria | reverse complement strand
ACGCTATGAAACCCTTTTCCCACTAGAGTTTATGCTTTTTACAGCAAGCCCTATACTTACGAAAACTATTCTGAATGAGAAACAATTTTTCAACATTTTCCACACAACTCCACCCAACTGTCAATAACGGCGGCTTAGGTTAAGACTTACATGAATAATTTGAAAGCGTGTAGAAATGGAATAACAGCAATGGCGCTCATATCAGCTCGTGCATACAGAAATATTCAAATTTTCCTTTCGCTCTAAATATTTTGCATATACATATGTACATATGTAAGCATTTGCATATCCATCTTTAGAACGGCCTAAAATGCTCGCACATACCCGCTCACAATCACTGTAGCTTTACCAGAAGCCAATCATTTGCCTCTTCGCTACAAACGGTTGATGGATGTGCTTGGGAAAAATGATAAATAGGAAGTTTTCAGCTCAGCGGAGCCTTTAAAATGCATATTTATTGCTTTGCACATGAAAGCAAGCTAAAAGTTTTAATGCGTATGCCTATATAGAGACATACATACCTACATACATATGTTCTGGTATCTATTCGCGTTCATACATACATTCACACATACCATAATCTAACTTTACTAATAAGTTACTTACAACTACAAACAATTATGCATAAGAATTTTTTTAGGTAACTTACAAAGGATTACATCCTTGAACTAGTTATGTAAAAGCCTTTAACGCATTTTTATTCTGAATTAAAATTCAATGTGAGAAAGCGAATCTGAACGCAAGGTTTTTGGCAGAGAAAGACAGCAAAATAACATCTGCCCTTGACTATTAAACGCGTTCGTAATATTGTATTTTTTAAGGAAATGTGATGCTCTATAAAACGTAAGTATCTGCGTTTTCACTTAACGTAAAAGCTTTGACTACACTATAAGTGTGTACAGGTTTGTATGTACATAAGACTGGTTCAAAGTTGTTAAAAAACTAAATTTTTGAAGGTATTTTCAAATCGGTCCGAAATATTTTGGTGCAAGTCTTAAAGTATAATAAATTTTTTAGTTCCAGTGGAAAAACAGTACCGATTTTGTTTTTTTTGTATGTTTTATGAAAATATGTATATTTTACTGACGATTTTTGGAGTGGCGCCCTCATATAAATGTATTTAATATCCGGGTTACCTGGCGCTGGTATAGCAATACCGGGATTTAGTCAACCATTGCTTTACCATGAAAATTGATGGTGCAGAGTTTTCTAAATATTTATCAAACAGGGGTGGGGCCGTGAGTGACTCCGCAAAAGATCGCTTCCCTTGATCGTTGAAATATCATTTTTTATTTATATATACCCGCGTCGTTTTTCCCGCCTTGTTTAAAAAGTTGGAGACTTTTTCGTACCAAAAGTTCTCTTTTTGACACTTTTTATACCGAAAATATGAGTTGCCATTTTTCTTATTAGCGAAAACGAATTTCTGGAAAGCTAGCATTCAAAACAAGAAAAAAATAATAATAGATCTCTACAAAAATCTCACAGTTTTTTTTATCCATACCCAATCGTTTGAGAACTTTTTATAACGACAATCATTTGTTTTTTAATCATTACCTCGATGCGGGTATGTAAATATGTA
>NW_016218468.1:0-1582 GCF_001687245.7 Rhagoletis zephyria | reverse complement strand
ACCGATTGGCATCGGTAGTCGAGTTTTATTTAATTATATAAGGAAATATTTAACTTCACGAAAAAATTTCTACAATACAAATGCTGAATTTCGCTTTTACTTTTCTATGAACAATTTTTGTGAGGCTATAAAAATTTGCGAGCACGTAAAACCATATGCGTGATTACTTGTATATACATACCTATGTGTATACATACAGATATATGTATTTATCTAGACTAGAAAGAGTAAAATTCGAAACGTCAGTCTTCCATCACTTCTTTTGTTCGTTTCGGTAAAAATTGGTATTCTACGTAATCTTACTTATTTACAGTCCTTGGTGGTCACTTACGTTTATGGCACATAGCAACAGCAACACCAATGTGACGGCAAGGGAATAGAGCAGCTGGTATATCCAACACAGCAGTTGGCCATAGGAGGAGAGTAACAAATAAATACTAAATGAGTAGGTACTACTACTTACAAAAATTTGTTAGTTGGTTTACGCAATCGATTGGGGTAGTGAAGGTTAACATATGCTACCAACGCAATTTACTACTTAATACTTTTGAATGTATGTAAATATGTATATGCATTAGGGTCGTACAAAAATGCATGTGAAAAAGTAAAGGCGGAATTGTTGTGCTTCACCTCTTAGGATTGCTCTATATCGAGCAAATATACCCTCATTTTTTGTGAAATCAAAAAATATTTAGAGGTCTCTTAATGCGCTCAAAATTATCCATGTATTTTAATTGGGGAAAAAACTAATTTTCGTAGAAATGGTGTAGAATTCTTAAAAATCAATATTTTTCGATCAGGAAAAATTTATTTCTCGTCGGGAGAATAAAAAATCTTTAGTATTAAAAAATTATTAAATCAACAATTGGATACTGTTATTGGAAGTCTCTTGAAGAGAACGAGATTTTTCCGATCGAAAAATATTGATTTTCAAGAATTTTATACCATTTTTTCGTATAAAATACATGGAACACTTTGAGCGCTTTGAGCGACCTCTAGATATTTTTTGATTTCAAAATAAATAAATAAGGTTAAATTTTTTTTGACATAGAACAATCCTATGGGGTGAGAGCATTAAAATTCCGACTTTACTTATTTTGGACCACCCTATATGTGTATATAGTTAAATGTCTACAGCACTCATACATACAAATTTGGTTATGAATATTAAAGATAGCAAGAAGAAGAATAAAAACCTATTTACGTGTGTGTATAGTCCACGACTGGCCATAGCAATATGTGCAACTTGTCCATTTACTGTGAAAATAGTGTCTCGTCCGCTCCTTTGGGCTCATCATCATTGCCCATCATCAGCATAAAAATAAGCAGCAGAAAATTGAATTTTTATGAGTGGAAATTGCCAAAAAAAATGGCTACTGGCTAATGTTAGCATATGTGTATGTAGATATGTATGCAAATGTGCATGCGGAATAGTGGTCATAAAAATAGAATGAATTTTTCTTTGGCAAGAAAAAATATTCGTTATTGCATATTAGGCGTAAATGAGTGGCGCACTTGTGAGGCTATTTGCTGGACTATTTTTTTTATACCCGAGCGCACTTGTGCACAAGGGTATTATAAC
>NW_016218466.1:0-1582 GCF_001687245.7 Rhagoletis zephyria | reverse complement strand
TAATGCATGAAAATCCTAACCTCAAAAAAATCACCCGTTACCTCCGTTTTGTGATTACGTTAAAAAAAAATGGAGGAATACACCATAGCGGTTACTACTGACTTGTGGAATCAGAGAGAAGATTTTTAAATATCGGGTTATGTGCTATTGCACCAATAACGATGGCGAATACCACCAAGTAGTCTCTGTAGAAGCTGCCGCGATGAGGATGTGGAGGAAATAGCTGAAGTGAAACTCTTGGATAGCCTCAATTTTATTTTGTTCAGTAGGTTATCGGCTTAAAAAGTACCCTAATTTCTCTCTGAATAGGAACCTCAGTTAGGAGAGAGCGTCTCGTACAGACACTCACTCAAAGAGGGCACTCACAATGGACAACTATGTCCTAACCTCATCTAACCTAATCACAACTAAAAACTTTTCGAGTGACACTATTTATATTGAGCCAAAGGCACATAACGCACATAAACATCTTAAACTTAATACTCGATTACCACATTCGCTTCCATAGCGAGGTTCACGTATCATTACCAACATAAATTTCTGAATATTTTTTATTTTTTTTTTTACAAAAGTGCACTTTGTCTTTCGAGTTTATTTGCTTGGCTAAGCTGCACACCAATGAATGCAGATAATCCACCCATACGTCCAATAATCTTGTGGCCTAACAAACTGCTTTGAAATTTTGAGATCAAAAATTATTACAGGCATTAGATGACATGGAAGTCAAGCGGTGCTCGTCGTGTATGTATGTAAGTACTTACAAGGAATAAAGCGAACTTAAGCTGAATTGGTGGATAACCAGCTGTGAATATGTACATATATATGAACATATCTAAATGTAAATGTATGTGCGCATGTTATTTTATGAAAACCGAATAGACTAACAGATTCAAGTGGTTATGTTGAATAATACTTATATGTAGTACCTAAATGTGGATAGCTGAGTAAGTATGTGGGAAGAGGAAGTACAGCAGCAAAAGTAGAAAATTGCATAAAGTGCAGAGAAGAGTATAATAAATTGAAATTATGTACACATAAGCACACACACACACAAACACACATACACTTTGATATGCATGCAGATAAACGATGCGGCTCAATGGCAATATATGCATGTGGGTGCTTGTGTATGTGTGGGTGGGTACAGATATTTTTACCTACCAAATATGAGTGGCTTTTGTAAGCTCACTTTTGCTACAAAGGAAGCTGTTGCTGGCGCATAATTCAATTTAACAAAATGTTTGTGAAAAGTTATTGAAGGGAAGGTAGTAGAGAGCGCTTGGGAAGGTGCCCCACGTACTATGGCGCTATGAGAGGGCGCAAAGGCATCCTAAGCATTGCAAGAAGGTGAAAAGGCTATGCAGCAAAGCAAAATAGTGCATCATCAAGTCGAGGAGCATGGGGAACCCACTTGAAAGTTGTGTCCACTGACCAACATAAAATTTATGAATGAGTTTAGCTGGCCAGCGGAAGCAGGCGGAAGAAAAATTATGTTGCTCTTCTGTGTCGGCTGATTTGTGTAGGTACGTAGAAAATGTGCATGCATGTTTGAGTGGTTTGTGTGTGCCAAATGACAGAGGAG
>NW_016218465.1:0-1582 GCF_001687245.7 Rhagoletis zephyria | reverse complement strand
ATACCTGCGTTTAGTTCCTCAATTTTTTCGATGAATTTTTCTTTTTTTTTGCTTTTTTTTTTACTTTTTTCCATACTTTCCTTTGCAAAATGAGATTTTCGAAGTTTTCTGGGGAAAGTACTCTTTTGGCTTTTTGGTTGGCTATCCTCAGGAATCTATAGAGTTTGNGCTTTTTTTTTACTTTTTTCCATACTTTCCTTTGCAAAATGAGATTTTCGAAGTTTTCTGGGGAAGGTACTCTTTTGGCTTTTTGGTTGGCTATCCTCAGGAATCTATAGAGTTTGTCTAGGTGGCTATTCCACCAAGATTTAGGTGTTTTGCCATCCTTTAACTCAAAGGTGGCATTTTTGATTTCTTCTTGAATTTTNGTCTAGGTGGCTATTCCACCAAGATTTAGGTGTTTTGCCATCCTTTAACTCAAAGGTGGCATTTTTGATTTCTTCTTGAATTTTATGTTGAAATTCTTGAAGACTTGAGTCACATTCTAAGGTCTCTAGGGATTTTAGTAGCCAATTTTTTGCAATGAAGTTATTAGTTTTGGCTTTACAGCTGCTTGTCTGGATTATTACCGGAAAATGGTGGCTACCACCAATTCTAGTTGTATCCACATTCCAGGCACACGTGAAGTTGGAGTTTGTGAATGAGAGGTCCAACACAGAACCACTGTATATTCTTGGGTCTCTTTGAAAGGTGTAGTCACCGTTGTTTAGGTGAAAAAAGTTTGATTCCTGAATAAGTAGCACCAAGTGTTTGCCTCTGCCTGAGTTTACCCTGTCCCCCCACGCAGTAGCCCTGGCGTTGAAATCACCTAGTATGAAAGTGTTTGTGTGTGATTCAAGAAAATCTAGCAACCTTTGGATTTCAGCTCTAAAGATTTCTGTGTTGATGCTGGGTGGGAAATATACGGAACAAATTTACGTTAGGTTCTAAATTTACGGTTCTAACAATGATTATGTCACTATGACTATAATAAGTAATCTTTTTATATTTTATGATTTTTTTTCACACCAATGGCTATGCCTCCATAACCATCGTTCCTGTGCTTCTTTACTATATTGTAATTTATAATTTTTCTATACTGGCTTTGTGTTGAGTAAAAAATTTCACTGAAAGTGGCTATTTCTATACTATATTTATTCATATAGTACTCTAATGTGTCAATGTTTGCTTTTAGTGACTGGCAATTATATTGCATAATCTTCATTCGAGTCTCTTGTTGAATTTTCACTAATCTCAAGCTCGTCTCTTCTAACCAAAATTGCTTCAAATTGTTGTTTTATCTGTTGGATTTGTTGAAAAACTTTAGTGTCATTGCTTTGGATTGTTAGTTTTTGGGTTATTTTTATCTTTTTTCATATTGAGAAACCATGTTTTTTTGATAGGCAATTGTATTGTAGACTGGGTTTGAAGGGGCTTTGTTCCTTGGACGCACATAATCCTGATTTTTGGACTGAGATTTTTTCCAAGTCCTATTTTTAAAACATTACGGAATTTTCATTTGGTGAAATTACTGTTAATGTGTTCCGTTGTGTCGACAACTTCGCTTTCATTAACAAGGGGGGGAAACATTTCCTCCTCATTT
>NW_016218464.1:0-1582 GCF_001687245.7 Rhagoletis zephyria | reverse complement strand
ATGAACGGAGCAGCCGTGGATGCCTGCAAGTCGGAAAATGTAAGTGGTTGCTAGTAAGTGGTATTGTGCATTCACTGGTCACCAGTGGTCTTGGTGCCAAGCAGCTACAATTATTTTAAGACCTTATACTGCTTACATAAATAGAAAACAGAAAAACACAAATTTTACGTAAAAAATTTTATATTTTACGACTTGCGTCAGTACTAGTCAGCCATCATAGTCAATTTCTTAGTAGATATCTCTTTTCCATAGACAAGCCAAGTCTTGGTCCTCGNAATAAATATCGAACCCTTCTGATTCTTATGGAGTTTTGCTTTGCTTTAAACGCGCAATATGTTTGATTCAAAGTCTTGCGAAATAGTTAAAGAAAATGGCTATGGGAAGATTTTTTCCTCTCCTGTAAAATTTTTAAAATGGGACTTAGCAACTTTTCTTTCTAAGCTAGCGATATTCATAATTCAAATTACTTAAAAAAAACTTATGTTTTAACCAGGGATCGACCCACAAAATGGTAGTGCAGACCTCTAACCACTCGACCAATGTGGCCGCACACGATATTCATTCGCATGGGCAAATACCCGAGCGTTTTTCAATAGGAGTTCTATGCCATCAGTTTTCGTGCAGACGTAAATCTGCAGACATAAATATGTACATACTTACTGTACACATAAGAACCCAGCACATTGCTATTTTCAGGGCCAAAAAGGTTGTACTAAAACCCATTTAATGTTTAAAGAATTTTGAGTACTCTAGGGGCACAAGGGGTCATAAAAACAAAGAGTGGAACTAAGAAACTGGCAGGCAAACAAGTGAACCAATAGCTACCCGAAAAATAGGACCGGTACCCTTCCTTGCGGCAGGACCATATACTGTCAGGAAAAAGGCCCTTGGCTAGGCTATCCAACTTATAGAAAGTTGTAGCTGCAGGGAAGGTAGTCTCTCTCCCAAGTACAAGCTTAAGCCGTAAACTGAATGGTCATTGCAGGCTACGAGTCCCCTGAACACCATAGGAATCAGCACAGACTACGCCTTTCATTACTGTGATATGGCGGAACAAACCCTAATGCATATCCTTCTAGAATACAAGTCGGTCGACAACAAGCACATTTTGCCCGAGATGGGTCTCATTGTGACTTTATAGCTTGTAGTTAGCCGAGCTCTCGTGAAGAGATTTGAGGCCACAGCAGACTTAATTTCGCAGCACATATTCTGTATTATATCTGTATACGTACCTATGTATCTAAAATTAATTCCCCACATGCCCATTTCTCTTTTTCATTCCACAGAAAGCTTCACCTTCACCTGCACTCCCGCAGCCTGCTCACGAAAAAATGCTCTATGATACGCGCATTCGGCGAAAAAATGTGCTGGCACTCAACGAGAAAGTGGCGGCCATACGCGAATATGAAAAATCACCGGTCTATAAGCGAGTTGGTCGCCTCTTTCACTGCAGTCCCGATCAGATAAAACGCATAGTACAGCAAAAGGATAGCATACTTGAGGCATGGCAACAACGTACGCGCCGCTGTCACGACGCCAAGACGCTCGAGATGAAGGTGGTGCGTGTTTCGATGCTGGGGAA
>NW_016218463.1:0-1582 GCF_001687245.7 Rhagoletis zephyria | reverse complement strand
ATTTCTGGCGTACAGTGACTTAAGGCGTATTTCTCAAGGACATTCACACATATAAGTACATATGTATTTGTTTTTTGTTGTTTTTTTATACATACTTTGCATATTTCTTATGTCATATTTTTTATTGCATTATTGCTTTTTGCTATTGATTTGGCTACATGTAGTAATTTGTTGCTTCTGCTATTATTGACGCTATTGTAGTAGAATGGGGTTTTCAGTTGATTAAAGTACATATATACATATGTATATATGCATAGCTCAAAAGAAATAATAATGCATGGAAGAATGTAATTTTTAGTCGTAAATATTTGATAAGTTTGTATGTGACTAATTTGTAATACCACAACTGAAGGGTTACCTCGAACTAGTGAGCCAAATCCTTTAGTTTAGGGTTAGTTCTTTATCGCCAAAAACGAACCAATCCGATAATAACTAGATCCCCAACAGTCCAAAAGCAGCGAAATGATGCTATCGAAAAAGGGATACAGCGCACAGTGGGTTGCCTCATTCAAAATTTTGGTTCAAAAACGGATTTCTGTAATGCCTTTTTTGTAGAAAATAGATTGACGTTTTATGCCGAGCGGTACTTTCGCTCTTTTAAAGTCAACACTTGTGAGGAAAGCCATTTGATGTGAAAAGTGCGTGTAAATTAAATTAATTCGAAGTTTGTGATATTTTGAATTTGAGTGTTTATAAAAAATCATGTGAAGCAAAATGCCAGGTGATTTAATCTTAGTACATACTTTCACGAACGCAATTTTGAAGCATTCGTATTTTCATTTAAACTTTTAACATCTATGGAACGCTCAGAACCAGGTCTTATAAAACTCGAAAATGTTCTAGAAATTCGGAATACAAATTTTGAAGTTTTAATGAAAATTGTTGCAATTTTTGTGAACTTTATATAAAGTGCGAAACTTTTTTAATTTATACGGTTTATGTTATAGAATGAACCATATTTTCATAAATAATTAATGAAAAAAAAATGTTCATGAAAATAATTGTAAATACATATTATATTAGAACAAGGTATACACTTACATTTGACACTGGCTGTATTTATAATACCTACATAGAAGAATATACCTTCACAAGAAATCTGCGTTATATATAAACTAGTTTGTCTCATAACCAATATACATACATATGTGCATATGTAAATAAAGCTATAGTAACATCCACCAAAATATCGATAACAAAACAGATACAAATACCGATAAAAAAATCCGTTAAAAATATCGATAGCAAAATTAATAACANAAAAAAATATCTATAAACAAATCGATAAAAATATCGATAATAAAGTCGATAACAAAACCTATAGAAATATCGATAAAAGTATCGGATAAAAATATCGACACCAAAATCGATAAAAAACCGAAGTAAAATCCATAGCTAATCGATAAAAAAATATCGATAACTAATTCTTTAAAAATATCGACAACAATACCGATGAAAATATCGATAACCAAATCGATAAAAAATATCGCTAACAAAATCGATAAAATATTTCGATAACCATATCTTCAACTATATTGTTCCCCTTCACCTTTGCCCTTATATAAGTAAAGTGTTTAAATTT
>NW_016218462.1:0-1582 GCF_001687245.7 Rhagoletis zephyria | reverse complement strand
GAGATCTAAAAGCTTAAATTTGTAGAAGATTTGTTCTAATCATGAAATATAAGAAAGAAACCAGGATAAAAAAATTAAAAAAGTCTAAGTTCGGGTGGAGCGGAATATTAAATACCCGGCGCAAAATTTAAATATAGTTGTTAGCCTTTCTGTAAACTATCGTTACAAGGTATAAGAGTGGTTTTACCCCCGTTTCTAACAATTTCGATAGTATGTTCAGTTATACTTAATGAGATTAGATGTGGGCGGTATCACGCCCACTTTCCAAAATTCGACAACAAAGTTACTTCTTTTCAAGGGATTGTTGTTAGTATCAATTTTGAGTAAAATAGAGGCTGGTGGGCGTCATTATTGTCCGATTTTAAAAATTTTCAGCCGTTTGGTGTGTTGTACCAAGGCTACGAACTCTGCCATTTATAGAACATCGTCGAACGTCGAAGAGTGCGGACGTGTTTTTAAGTTCGCTCCGTAGTCATTAAATATTGTGCTAATTTAATAAAACAAAAAAATAAAAGTAAAATAAAATAAAAAAATAAAAAGAAATAAACAAACAAACCAAATAAAAACAGAAAGCGATGAATCAAGCTGGAATCCGAGCCCAGAAGCAACGCGAGCAAAACGAGCGTCGACTTTCAGTTCACCGCAACAACGCATATTTCTCTATTNTTTTTAAGTTCGCTCCGTAGTCATTAAATATTGTGCTAATTTAATAAAACAAAAAAATAAAAGTAAAATAAAATAAAAAAATAAAAAGAAATAAACAAACAAACCAAATGAAAACAGAAAGCGATGAATCAAGCTGGAATCCGAGCCCAGAAGCAACGCGAGCAAAACGAGCGTCGGCTTTCAGTNTAAAATAAACAAACAAACCAAATGAAAACAGAAAGCGATGAGTCAAGCTGAAATCCGAGCCCAGAAGCAACGCGAGCAAAATGAGCGCCGGCTTTCAGTTCAACGCAACAACGCATATTTCTCTATTCGGTCCCAGAGTGACAGCGAAAGCGCAAAGCCCAATCCATCGACCACCCTCAAACCTCCTCAAGATTTAAGTCAAGGACNTTTTTAAGTTCGCTCCGTAGTCATTAAATATTGTGCTAATTTAATAAAACAAAAAAATAAAAGTAAAATAAAATAAAAAAATAAAAAGAAATAAACAAACAAACCAAATAAAAACAGAAAGCGATGAATCAAGCTGGAATCCGAGCCCAGAAGCAACGCGAGCAAAACGAGCGTCGACTTTCAGTTCACCGCAACAACGCATATTTCTCTATTCGGTCCCAGAGTGACAGCGAAAGCGCAAAGCCCAATCCATCGACCACCCTCAAACATCCTCAAGATTTAAGTCAACGGACTTGCCCTCCAAACTTACCATCGACGACTCCGATGTCTTGGAGTGAAGAGTGCGCTTCACCTGTGCCGTATCACATTTCACGCCCAACTCTTACATCAAATTCGGTTAGCGATAACATATCTCCAAATATAGCTGCAACAACAACTAGTACAGTGACATTTTTTACTACCTTATCACCGATAGCAAAATCGATGACGAAATCGATAGAAATATCGACAGCAAAATCGATTA
>NW_016218461.1:0-1582 GCF_001687245.7 Rhagoletis zephyria | reverse complement strand
TGAACTAGAAACACAAAATTTATGATATCAATTTCGTGACGAAAATTATACGCATTTTTTAACTGCCTTTCAAACGTAGGGAAAATCTTTTTTGTTCATACGAATCGTTGCAAAAGTTCTGTTTTTTTTTAATTGTGTTTCTAGCAGTAAACGGAAATTCGCAACGTTCCAAATAAATAAAAAAAGATTTTCCGTACGTTTGAAAGGCAGTTAAAAAATGCGTATGCTTTCGTCACTCGAAAATTTTACCTCAAAGAGGTGTTTTATATGATATTACAGTACGGTTGGCAACCCTAGCCGGCACCGAGATACCAACCATTGGACGGTATTTTTTCGAAAGTCCGTAAAGTTTTGGGAAAACAGTTTTCATTTCCTCACAATCGTCGATGATATTCCGCTTTAGTTCAAGGACTTGACAATTTAAATAAAAACTTGTCTTATCTTGTGGGTGACCCGAATCATCATCTTTTCGCCTTCGTTTGTGTACAAGAGATTTATGTGGGCCGCAAAGATCAAACAAATTTTCTACTGATGCTAGTGACGACTCGCGACCCATTTCCATAAGATCATCTGCACACATTATTTAATTTCGCAAGAACTTCATTACTGAGGCCAATTCGTAACGAATTTTTGAAATGAATTTTTTGAATGTTCGATGGATGGATTTAAGACAACTATAGAATTGATTTTTCTTGAAAATATTTTTACGATTATTCTACAATTAATCAACTAACAATCGATTAATGAAACACAAAACTACTATACAATTAAATCGTAAATTGGACAAAAATTATCGATTAATTTAATCAAATGATTAATCGCTGCCATCTGTACTTCGGCGAGTAAACGTGAGCGATGAAGCGAATGATGCTGTTGCGTGTTTGGTTATTTATGCGTGAAAAACAAAAGTAAAAAGCATAAAATGTAGAAAGGGTACGAGTGAATTTTTTTTTAATATAAAAAAAATTATACTGTTATTCTGTAGATGACAAGAGAGGAGCAGGAGCATTGTTTCTTCTCCGTTTTCCCATTGTTAGATAGAATTTCTTTCCCCGTATTATGCATACAAAGCATCTGGATATGAAGAGCCTTGAGAATAAGAGAAAACAAGTATATGGCAAATCTAAAAAAACCTTTGTGTCATTTTGCTTTATGTTCATTTCTGTAAACTATATCAAGCTGGTTGCTTTTGGACATACATGTTATATTCCAATTAGAATTAGCAATTGATGCAATTGGTTTATATTCTCTAATTCATCAAACAATTAGAATTAGTTCAACTAATTCCCATTAGATAATTGAAATTTTTATTCCAATGGTAAAACTAATTGCAATTAGTTGCCATTAGCAANTTACCTTTACAATTAGGAATCTAATTGACTTCTGCTAATGCAATTAGATATTCGATTAGCTCAATAATAAAAAAACAAAAAAAGTTATTGATTCTAATTCGAGCTAACTGGAATTTAAGTGTGCTCTGCCCAATCCACAAGAAAGGCGACCCCGCCATACGCGCCAACTACCGCGGAATTAGCCTTCTAAGCATAGGTTACAAGGTCTTATCGAGCGTATTGTGCGAAAG
>NW_016218460.1:0-1582 GCF_001687245.7 Rhagoletis zephyria | reverse complement strand
GCTCAGATTGAGTGCCTCGATGACTGAGAGATCATGATGCTGACTGAGAGTCCATCACCACCACCACCACCAGCGCCAGTGCCAGTGCCAGAGTCCACACCACACTAAAGTCTGTGTGTGTGCTAAGGAAAGGAAAGCACTGCACAAACACGGACACAAACATCACTGCATCAACATAGATGAGCAGCAGCACTTCTTCTTGGCGCCAGTAAATTTAAGCCGAGGAATTTGTCTCCTCTTCTTCTTCTTCTTTCCCTTCTGCTGCTGCTGCTCGGGAGGTCAAACTTCTTCTGCGGTGACTGCTGCCACCAGCACCAGCACCGTCGTTGTCAATGACCTTTGCCGGGTAGGAAAGGAAGGAAAGAGGAAAGAGATGCTGTGCCGTCACTCAACATCAGCAGCCGAAGAAGAAGAGGAGAGTTGACCCGGTTGAGTGCTTGCCGCCGAAGTCGGCATCCGATCTTTCTTTCTCTTGAAGGGAGAGCAGTGCTCCCGTTGCCGCAGTGACCCAAACTCTGCAGTGCACGGGGCTTGTTAAAATTAAAATTCCTAGTTTTGAATCTCCCCCCTTGCCTACCAAAAAGTGCATTTTTCTCAGATGCACCATTTGTTGCTTCTCATTTCCGGCGCAAAGATAACGGGGGATAGTGCAGTGCAATGCAACAGTGTATCCCTTCCTCCCTCCCTCCACTTCTTTCGCGTCCATTCACCCCCGACATTGGCTGCTGGTGGTGGTGGTGGTGTTGGTGGACTCTTTCTCATTCATAACAACTCGGATGAGCAGGATTTTGCTGCTGCAACTTTACTGTTGCAATGCAGCAGCAAACTGCATTCATTCATTCATTCACTCATTCATTCATCAAAAGAGGTCAAGCTGAAAAGGGGGGCACAGGGCTTTAGCTGTTCAGTGCAGTTGTGTGTTCATCTTATGAGCGGCAGCGGCAGCCATTCCACCACCACCACCAACTCCGACGTCAGGTTTGGTGGTGGTGGAAAAGTAGCAGTCAAACAGAGTGCCGCTCGCCGATTTTGCCGGCGGGCCCGGCGCCTGTGAACTGCTCTTCAACTGTGCTGTGCTGTCAGTCAGACGGGAGCAATCTTCAGCAGTTGAACTATCTAGTTCGCCTTCTTCTTTTTGCCCTCCCTCGAACTAAACTCAGTACGGGAAGAAGAGAGAGGGCTATTTTTGTGAACGAAAATGGAGATCACACACTGTGCCTGTGTGTGTGTTGAGTGAGTGCTGGTGCTGGTNTGGTGGTGGTGGTGGTGGTACCACTACGACCATCATCAAGGGAAGAAGAAAAGGAGAAGAGGGGGACATCGGTGCCAGTGTCTGCTCAGTTCAGCTCAGCTCTTTCTGTGTGTTGAAGAGAAAGAGAGACAAAACAGGAAACGAGTGAGTGCTGGGAGCGATGGCAGTGGTGGACACTGGCGGCCAGGGCAGGCTCACCGGAATGCGAATGGCATTTGGCACGGCATCTTTCTCTCTCTTTTTTCTGTTGAAAGAGAAATAGAAAAATAGAGGCACTGACCGAGCCAGTTACCTCGACGACGCGGCCGACGATCAACTCGTTATGATCGT
>NW_016218459.1:0-1582 GCF_001687245.7 Rhagoletis zephyria | reverse complement strand
TGAAGTGTGGATACAAAAGCCTCGAATCTGTATGATTTTCAATTTTATGTGTTCTATGAGTTTCATGTGCGTCATCCAGCATTTCATCCCCTATGCGGGTGAATTCATTATGAGAAATCTCCAAAATACTCATACATATGTATATATATATACCACATAAAAGTATCCATGTATTAAACTGTGCTATACATATATACATACGTATGTACATACGCACATATGTACCGCTTGCTGCATTCTGTTGCAATTCATTCAAGCGAAGAGCTCTTCATACATGGGGAAGGCACTGGGAAAATTGAGTTTGAGACATGTGGGGGGGTAGGGGTTGGGGGGGGTCTATACTCTCCTCCTCTATTCACTAAAAAAATGCACGCATTCACCTGTAAAATTAACTAACGTATGCAAGTATGGATGTACATTAGGCTGGGTCAATTTTGATTTTGATAAATCGCATGGAATTTGCTGATTCTGCAGATAATTCTAAGAGAATGTATAGAAGAAACCATGGGTCGGCAATGAGTTTCGCGCCTGCGCATTTTTTAATGAAAAAATCATCTCTTCACAATATTCGTTTTTTGTACCTTTTCTTAAAACTTTTGCATATAAAATGTCTGCATTTAAGTTTCTTACATTTAATTACTAGAACTGTTTTAAATACATCTGTTTTGTGAATTTTAAACTAAAAAGATTAACAACAAGCATTAACAAGTAAAAAGTAACGGTTTTTGTATTTTGTAAAAACAAAAACTCGATATGAACACGTCTCTTCAATGCAAAGGTAATTTTTTATATGGAAAAATGAGAAACCCTAACAACAAAAAATGCCAAAAATCAACGGTGTTTGAATGGACTACGAAACTATACTAAAAATCTTTCTAAGAAATCCATCTAGAAAGCTTTGAAAGTTTTGCCAAAGTCTGGTATTTTTTTTAATATTGCACAAAGTTTGAAACTTAGATTTAAACGATTTTGGTTAAAGAGTAAAACATATCTTAAAAAAAAAATAAAAGTAATAATATTAAATAACAAAAAAAGTTAATTTTTTTAATTTGTAAATTTTTCTTTTGAAAATGCGCAGGCTAGAAATTCGTTTCCGACTTATGTGTAGTTTCTTACAGTTTATCTTAGAATTATTTATAGAAACCGAAAATACCATGCGAGAAACTTTTGCCCGAACAATTTGACCCACCGTAATGTACCTGCATATAAATCCCGAGCTTTATGATGAATGAAGCATGTACATACATACTCGTATTCAAATTCTATAGGTTGTACTTTTTCTGCTTATCAAAATTTATTTTAAGGATTCGAAATTTATTGGAAACTGCCCACATGTACATACTTCAGTACGTATGTATTTATATATGTACATACGTATGTATGCTCATATACTTAGTAGTAGCTGCTGCTTCTCTTTGATAAAAATCACGTGTATCAGGCTGACCCAGTTTCTGTCAACATTTTGCCGCAGACAAAATACCAACGTCACTGACGCCGCAAACACTGCAGCGGCATACTTATTTACATGTATAGTATATATGTATATTAGAGTCCAGCGCAATTGTATTTGCCGCATTTCATT
>NW_016218457.1:0-1582 GCF_001687245.7 Rhagoletis zephyria | reverse complement strand
GAATGCACATATGGTGAAAAAGTACTTACACATCATTTAAATGCACATACATATATACATTAGGGCGAGGAAATTTTTCTTAACTTTGCGCGCATAGCATAGGAATATTCTATGTGTAATTCTAAGCCAATTTGCCGAAGAAACCATGGGTCTAAAATAAATGTGCAGTTTGGCAAATTGCGAAAATAGGTTTCGAATAATATACATAAGTGCAGAAATGGATTCCTCATGCAAAAAAACCCCTTAAAGCATGTTTTTATACAAAATTTAAGCACATATTTACGGCACTACAGCAAAATGCTAAGAAACCTATTTTTGCATAGTCAAAAAAAATATTCCGACTTCAACTCTCATATAAAAATGTAAGAGAACCATTAATCATGTTCCAATGATCGTATCTAAGCTCTGAAGTAGCACTTTTCCTCGATTTTTTTCTCATAAAAAAACTTATTGTCCCACGTATGTACAAATTGGAACCAGTCAAGAACTAGNGGCATCGTCATGTTTAAAAAGACACTTGAAAGCATTGATTTGGAATAGATGAAGGAGCAGTATTTTCCCTTTTCGAGCTAGTTCGATGGGAGTTCTGAACCAGTTTAGATTTGCTACAGCGATTACTTATATTCATATACAAACACATGTATCTATCTATGTACATATGTTGCATTCATATATTATTTATGCTGTGAACATTTTCCAAAAGCAAAACTTGATTTATGCGCCAAGTGTCCGGACGAGTTAAATGCTTCAGCTTCTGACAAGCCATTTGCATTGCATCGTTGGTTTTATTTGATGTCACTCGCTAAATTGGCATGAGAAAGGATTAACATAACATTTTCTTTTTGTTATTCTCCTTTTTTAAGAAATCCTTTTTGTTTATAATTTCTTTTTGTTTTTTTTTGGAAAAAAGTTTTTGGCTTACGACATTGGCTAGACATTTCAACTTAGATATATTCATAAAATAAGACTTTCTTTTAAGAGCTGCATGTCCAGGGCTTTTATTCGAGATCTTACTGTACTTGAAATTTTCCAAAAATTAGCTGCATAAGCAATAATTAAACGATAATATAAATGTTAACATTAAATCGGAATTTACAATTAAGAATTAGATAGGTATTATCTCTGAGAACACTCATGATATGGATATTAAAAATCCCCAAATTAGAAATGTTAAATATTTTCGAAGAGGGTTACCATTTATTTTTAATTGTACATTTATTTAATTTGTTTTAAAAATAAAGATACAATATTACTACTCATGGATACTAAAAGAAGGCTCTTAAAAATACTTTATCTAAAGACTAAGTAGTATGCCTCACGATATTAATGTAAGGGTAAGGTTGCCACTTGTTTTCGATTCTGATTTTTTTTACTAAAACAACGCAGTATGGATAACAAATGAAAAATAGTTTTAAAAACTGTGACCCAAACATATTTTCGGTAAGGGTTGCCATGTGTTTTTTTTTTTTTTAAATACATATATACAAATTTGTATATAAATTACTACAATGAGCTTTTTGTATGTGTGTATAAACTCAAGATATGTATGTACTCTTCATCCTAGCACATTTCTTAACAGCGC
>NW_016218456.1:0-1582 GCF_001687245.7 Rhagoletis zephyria | reverse complement strand
TTGCTTTTATGGGCGAGTGTGAGCACAAGCGTGGCACCCATCGGGCGCATAGCAATTCATATAGTCACTGACTTTTTAAATTGCCCTCGTATAAACATTTGTCGGCGGAAGTTACCAAGCAACATTACCTCAACATAACATTATTCTGTAATGGTAGGAAGAAGCCTCTACCCCGTAGAGAAAACCATACCTTAAGAGGAACATAACCAGTTGTGAAAATTAGAAAGGAACGAGTGACTACCGAAGCTTTTAAATTGGCGTTGTACTTTGCTGTAAGCAACGTTTTAAAATAAACAGTTATGAATAAATTTACGAGTAGTGGCACCATGTACCTATAATGCGTAAATGATAAACTTTTTCAGCTGAATTTAAATATGTAGAAAATGTTGTGTGATTAAATTGAATTTCCATCATCTTCAGCCAATTTGCTTTGAAAACAAAACCACTTTCGTCATAATGCTAAATAGCACAATGTAGATACGGAATTGTGCCCAACCCAAATGTGACAAGGGTTCATGGAAAATCGTCCCGAAATATGTGTAAACATCGTCCTCCTCCTCCCAAATATAATAGAGGTATTCACGATTCGGTGTATACTGTTAAGCATGATTGGCTAATTTTGTTGTTGTTTGAAGACATGAAACAACAACAATCATGCTATTTATTTTAGCCATGCACCATGCTAGACAGTGTACACCGGATCGTGAATACCCCTAATGAAACCAATTACAGATTGCTGTAAAAAGTGCAAAAATCTGTGAAAATGTTTTGTGTAGTAAAAGACAGTGAAATGAATTAAAGCAGCTATACGGGCAATCATATTAACTTGTACTTGAGGTCACCTAAGAAACGGTTACCTTTCCTTATGCATGATTTAGCGCTTTGTGGGACCTTCAGCAACCGGCAGGAAAAAGATTACTAATATTTGTTGATTTTCTCACTCCGAGTAACTGCTGACCTTTATACCAACATACATAAGTTATGGAATTAACTTTTACCTGCCGTACAGTTAAGATTAAAGTTGCGTGAAAGAAAATTAGAAGAAGCGCTCAAGAATGTGAAAAGCAGTATGTAAATAACAAAAGATAAACAAAATTAAACAGCTACTGGATCCGAAGTGATGGGGAACTATGGCGAACTATTGAAATATTCAAAGAATACTTTTTGTATCTTACACAAGGTGTCCCAAATAATATAAACCAATGTTAAAGACCAGTAATAATTTTATTTACTTATATATTGAGCGCCTAGCGCATAAATAACTTAAGCGACTTTTTTGTAAAATTTTCTTATTTGATGCAAAGTACCTTTACCAGAAAATTCTGAATGAATTTCTGCACCAAAAACAAAATTTTGAAAAAATGGCGCTTACGTTTTTTGGTAGCTAGGGCTCGATATGTTTGGTTTTGTATTATTTTGTCCTCTTGCATCGAAATTAGCGCTCCCAAAGCCTTCATGATTAGGAGCTTCGTTGGCCGTTCTGAGGAACGGGACTCAGTGGCCGACCGTCGTGACTTAGGGGTCCTTTTCCCGGTGAAGACAACTTTTTGAGAGACGGGACGCATTTTGCAGCAGATTTGTC
>NW_016218455.1:0-1582 GCF_001687245.7 Rhagoletis zephyria | reverse complement strand
TAGATTTATCTAAATTTACATTTATCTAAATTTAAACGCTTGTATACCCAAAACTCTTTCTTTAATTGTCACTTATATAACACCAATTTAAAGGAACAAAAATGTATATTCCTAAATACCCATTATACATAGTTGGGTTCGTCTTAAATTCCTGGAGATTTCTAGCAACAGGACCGAAACGTCTAGGACGTTGACTTTTGCTTATATGTATCTTAAAAACTTTTTTTTGATAAATTAAATGGATTCATATTCTGGTTCTGCGCCCTAAAATTTATCTAAAAGGTATAATTTTAGTGATAAAGTTGCTCTAAAGTAGTGCTACTATATAGGTACTGGTTGCGTTTTTAGATTTTTCTTTAGAAAATTTTCTAAGTAAAGAAATACCACGTATTCGCCATTTTCTGCGGGCAATCTTTTCACACTACATTAGTAAAATGTCTAAGCTTTCAATTGAACAAAAGATAATAACGCGATCTATGCCGGGGATACAACAAATTCCGTAATATTGAACACAAATTCCAAAAAAATACTCGTTAAAACCGCTATTTTAGTTAAATTTCAATTGAACTTTTGCTTAATAAAATGATTAGAAAAATTTAACACTTAATTGCATTATTAGGGGCTGTATGCGTATCTATCACCAGTGTGACCAGATGATCGCAAAAAGCGAAGCTAAATTCATTTTAAAAAAAGGTTACAAAAAGTAAACGCTATGAAAATTGGAGTTAAAAACAATTCAGTATATTCATTCTTTAAAAGCTCGATAAGTTCCGCCAAACCGATTTTCTGTAAATAACTTTTTAAATCATTCTCATCAAAACACATATGAAGAAAAAGTTTAGTAAAAATGCAAAGAATTCAATATTTTCTACATCAGAGTACACAAGCAGTACGCCAACAAATCGAATTGTAAAAATACAGGCTAAAGCAAGTTTCTTAATATTTTTTTTTAAAAAGCTAAGAGAGGACTTTCTCAAAGAAGTAGGCCTTTGCTCTGTTATTGTAATATTTTAACGGTAAATAGTAGTTTTAGAAATATTAAAGCTTTTTAGTAAGCTTTTAGGTACTTATTTTTATAGTTCCGGGCCGAATTTTATTATGAATCTTTTAAGTAAAAAAATGCCAGAAAAAAGCCACGAAGTCAGATCTAAATTTCTGAGGCTATGGCATGCAATTAAATGCTAAATCTAGCCTAAAAAGGCTAACCAGTCCATCACTCCTTTTTTTAGAATACAATGCAGAAAGCAAAATATTAACTTAACCTTCCGGATTTTGTGTCAATTTGACACTGCTTTTGATTTCATTTCGTTGTTACATATGTATATAGAACTAGCAGACCCGGCGAACTTCGTCCCGCCCAAAATTAATTTTTTTTATTGAAACATTTGGTCCAACGTTATCGCCAGCAATTCACGTACACGTTTGGTTTTGTGGATATGCCTTCTATCCTCCATTGCCGTCTTAAATAACCTGACGAAAGCATTATATCGGGAAGAAGTCATTGCGGCTCGATAGTGAATCGTCGTTTGAATATGTATAGTATAGTTGGTGGCAATTTCCAAACTGGTGAGAATCATTGGTC
>NW_016218454.1:0-1582 GCF_001687245.7 Rhagoletis zephyria | reverse complement strand
CGCGTCAAAAGCCGCAGCAGGGCTGATAGAACCCATTGCAGCGGAGTTCCCCTTGTTTTTCTTCTCTCTGTGCCTACAACTGCGTTTATTACTTTGCTTTTCAGTATCGATTCGATAGTTTAAAAACATGGAAAGGAATTGTGTTACAAATCTCCTGCTGCTTCCAGTTGGGATGAAAAATGTGTGGAAACTGCAGCCAGCACATGCTAAAATACAAACCGTACAAGGCGTCTAGTCCTTTTCACGATCTTCTTGGCTTCAAACGGAAAGACTTTTTAGACAGTCTCATTATGAAAAAATATGTAGATGCAGTGGGGTATCTTTGTCTGAGTCAAAGATTGCTAGCTTACTTATATGGTTTCTCAATCGGCAGTGGTCTGTAAGGATGCCTGTGATAATTGTGAATTTATCTTTAGTGCGGTTAATTATTCGATTTTATCTCTTCAAATAAAACCCAAACATGATCTCCTAACCAGGCGAATGCCTTTCCTCAGTATTGTGCTCTCACTCTCATTTTCTCTTACTTGAGCCTATAAGGCCGCTTCGACATTGACTTGACTATTGACTTTAAAATTAAAAGCTAGCAACTAAAAATTTACGCTCTCCACCACTGTAAGGTATTTAGTTTGCTACTTGGTTGAATGCATAGTTGTTCACTTGACGAATTTCATACGTTGTAAGTTGCCAAGTTGCCAGCTGAATTCAACTTAGCAAATACCTGTGCGGAGATGTACATCCATACTCGTATATACCTACATATGTATGTAGTACGTGCACAATGCGGTGACCCGCAAACAGTTTGAATATACCGAACAGGCCGCACAGCAGCACAAATACACCAAGTTGTCAGTGAGTGAGTCGATTATAGTCGAATTGAAGCAATTGGCCACAATCAACTAGCGATTTCATACTACGCACGTGAGAGCTGCCGCACCGCCGCTTCTGCCATGGGTTTTGCCGTTTAAATTCTTGCTGTTGCATTTGCGACAGAAATGTTGTCACAAACAGTGAACTGGCAACATTTATCAATGCCTATTTATTTGAAAAAAAAAATTTAATTATGTGGCTGAGTGTTGGTTAAGTTGGTGTCATTCGAGGTGATTGTGTTGAAATTTGTTGTCGTACTTGTTGGTGTGTGTGCTTGTTGGTGTTGCAGTTGCCCATAGCTCTTGGTGGCACGACATTTGTATCTACATATGTGATTAAATGAGCGTGTCAACGAGCATGCAACTTTATGCCCCAAACGATCGAACAACATCAAACTGAGTGACTGACTACTAACCACACGCCCGCCCGCCAGTATCTCTAAGCTTGGCTGACTATCATTTTCGGTATTTGGCTGATTGGTGGCAGCACACACACACAATAAGACGTTGGCACCCATAATTGGCCGGATCAGTGTTGGCGCTTTCGCGGTCGATGACAAACTCTACGGTGCACGTTGCTACAGCCCGGCCGCCCGCCTGCCTGCCTGCCTGCCTGCCAGCCTGCCTGCCTGCCTGCCTGCCTGCGCGCTTTTGTGCCTCTGTGGCTGCCAAGAAATACTCGTAAATAGTCGAAACAACTTGTAGTTGTAGTTAGA
>NW_016218453.1:0-1582 GCF_001687245.7 Rhagoletis zephyria | reverse complement strand
GGAACTTTTAATGTAGAACGCATCAGCTTTGGAAGTTTAGGTATTTTTTTTGTAGAATAAAAGGTAGCGACAGGGCGCAGTCAGCATTACGTTTTGATGCCTTTTTTGAGTTTTTGTTTTTGTGATCTTTTTTCCCTGTTTGCGTGCTTCTTTGAGATCACCTAGGTGAAGGGATGCATCAAGTGCTGCTGATCATCATCTGCTGCTGCTGTTGGGCTGTCGCACTCGGCTACGCTGCTGCCTCTGAGAGGACGATCACCGCTGAGGTAAGAAGAGTTTAGTGCTGAATCAGCTCGTTAACCTCCTCCTCTTCTTCTTTCTCTTTCTCTCTTTCTCCAGTCCCTCGTCAGTGACCTGCAGTCGAACAGGCGGTCCGTCTTTGCCATTGGCACCTACCTCTCACAGCTGAATCTCTTTGTGAGCGGTCCAGGCGGCAGCAAGACTAGCGGTGTGTACCGAGTGGAGGTCAACGGCGGCGAGCCGCTTGATGGTGTCTTCAAGGTGGCCGACAGTGCCATCAAGCCAGTGGCCACCAGTGCTCTGCCCGGAGACGTTGATGTGGTCTTTGTCTGTAGTGACCACATTGTGGTGATGAAGGAGAAGACATTTGTTGGTTTTCTCTCCATTGGTAGTGGTAGCTACAACCAAACTACCAATGAATATTCTTATGTTGACTGCTTTGCTTACAAAGACGTCCTCCACCTTTCAACAAGTGTTCTCCTTCACTTCTTTTTTTTAACTTCGAAACAAGGAGTTGTGTCTTACTATGTGTTTGATGACATTAACCGTGATCAAATCATTAGCAAATCAACATATTGTCATGACAAAGAAATCAAAGGAGTGTCCCAAATTTCCTACTCTGACTCTTTTGTAACAATCTTTAACGAAGGTGATACCGTTCCATTCCCAAGAGCCTCTTTTTTCTGTGGTTACGTCGGCAGCAGCAACGTTTACTTGATTGACAACTCCAATTCGGTGCACTTATTTTCTGCAAATGTTTTCCTGCCAGGTGGTGGAAGCTCCTCGGTGACCAAGGTGAACCAGTCTTCTGCTTGGGTCGTCGAGAAGCCTGCCACTGCACCGCCGGTAGTTATTTCTAGTAAGTGAACATTTGATCTCTCTTCTCCTTTTTGCCTAATCCAACCCTTTTCCTACCATTATCAAAACCAGCTCCGGCAAGTGAAGGCTGCAGCGGAAGCCTAGCCCTGGCAGTCATCATCACCATCGCTCTTGTCTCTCTGCTTTTCACCGCCGGCATCGTCGTCTACTGCTTCTGCTTTGCCAAGCTAATTGGTGCTGGTGCTGGAGCTGCCGGTAAAAAGGACGAAAAGAAGGGCAAAGTGGGCAGTTTAAAGAAAGGCAGCAGCAAGAAGAAGGGAGGCGGCTCCTCTTCTCAGCAAAAGCCTGGCAAAAGTAGTGCTTCTCGCCGAGGCAGCAGCTCCTCAAAACCGGCCAGCGGACGTAGCTAAGGCACAATCTTCCATTCTTACTCTTCAGCACTTGTTCTTTTCAATTTTCCACTTTTATTCCCTTCATTTTAAAGCTGTTCACCTTACGCCCACTTCTACATTATTCATCTGCC
>NW_016218452.1:0-1582 GCF_001687245.7 Rhagoletis zephyria | reverse complement strand
ACTTGTTAGTTTTGAAAACAAAATTAACTTTGTGTCTGTTTTACATTTATTACTTTTACCGAGTAATTACAGCAATTAAGTGCATGGTTTCATTACGACCAATTTTTGTTTCATTGCTGTTCTCTGTAATTCTGAGTTTGAATAGCAGAGACAATTAACAATTGTTTTGCATTTTAATCGGAATTTTTTCAAAAGGAATATCAATTGATGGTTTTACATTTCAAAAGTAATAAACAAAAGTTTTTTAACTTTGAAACAAAGCTTATTCACAAAACAGCTTTTGCTAAAAATGGCGCAAAACCTACTTGATCAACAACTGCAATGGACTTTTCACCAACTAAAAGCTTTTCTCCAGCTGAACTTTCAATACTTTTACAATTACTACATTTTTCTAGAAAAATTAAGAGATGGAAACCGAGCAGCACAACTACAGATTACAGCCACTAGGGCACTCTTTCTTTACCAGTCAACGTCCTGTTTGCTAGTTTACATCTTTCAAGATCGTTGGTCTCGAAAGGAGAACCTCCTATCAGGAAACTTCCTCTACTTGGAAGGTTTTAACAAGCAGACTTTGATGTGGATAATTGGCGGCTCCTACATGGCTGATCACATGCTTACAACGATGTACTTTAATAATAGAGGAGTTACCAGTCAAGTACTTCGCCGTGTCCTAATAGATGGAACGGCAGAGAGTGAGTACTTTTTCTCATCACATTTTTGTTGTTTTTTTGGGAAAAAGAATGTCACCGTTGTAACAATGGCTCGTCTAATTGCCATATCAGTTCTCAACTTTACCAGGGTAACTCGTGTTGCTGTTTGTAAGTTTTAATAAAGTTTTTAAATTAAAAGTGAATTGAATCCAAAATGATACTTTTTCTTTAGTCGGATTCTATTTCATAGTTCAGTACACTTCTTTTTACGAGTTGCAAAAAGTGAATTTTGATTTTTATGATGAAATCTGGCGATACTTACTGCTTCAAGTGCTCTTCATGTTCAACTTTATTTCATTTGAGCGATTGTTGACAGCATCTTTTCTCACTTCGGTACACGGTTTGCCGGTCTACGCCATCATCTTCACAGTGAGCACTCAGCTGATTGCTTTCTCTACATTGCTCAAGGAAAAAGTGGTGAAAACCTGGCAACAGCAGCGACAGCAAATAGCCACAAAACAAAGAGCCAGCATTTGCCTTGGTCTTGCTTTTGGGCACTCTCTACGAGATTTTCTCGCCCACAATGTCGCCTACCTTCGCCTGCTGGCCGACGGCAATCGAGTGTACGGCCAGTCGGTGTACCTTTTCTTTCTGGTCGCCTACCCCGAGAATGCCTATCTGCTGATGCGTTTCCTCTTCAAAAATCACTCTACCTCTGCTTGGGTGGCCGTTTCAGTTCTAATTCCTCAGCAGCTCTTTCTTATGTTTGCGATTCAGCTCTTCGCCGCTCGAATGGCGGTCACTTTTCACCGCCCTGTGAAGCCGATGATGACCATTTTTCAGCAACTGAATCAAAATTTCAGTAATTGCAGCACTCGGGTCCTTTTGAAGGTGTCGACTTATTTGCAGCATTTTCACGTGAACAATCGGTA
>NW_016218451.1:0-1582 GCF_001687245.7 Rhagoletis zephyria | reverse complement strand
ACGCGACGGAGCGTGGCGACTGGTATAGCCCGCTATAAAACGCTTTATATCTCGGAAAAATCAAAGGGAAAATTTTCCAATACGGAACCCGGCTTTAAAAAAAAAAATGAGGGGGTTTAGAGCGGCTTTTTGTGATTGTAAATCTGAAAACCCCCCCTCCGGAGGCTTATAGTTTTTAAGAAATTTGAATTTTAAGTTGCAAAAAATGTCAACTTCAACCTCACTTTTTGCTTTGCAAACCAATTGAACTAAAATGTCGGTGCTGCCACACAATGAAAAATGCCCCAAAAAAAGCACTGAAAACGAGAAACAATAAAAAGGGACATTTAGTTAATTTTTTTTTAATTAAAATCGATGTATTGATAAAAAAAAAAGTGATTGAGTCTAAAATGAAGAGATTTTGTTATAAAAATATTAACTTTGTTATTAAAGTATTGATTTTGAATGAAAAAGCGCCGCAGGCGAAAATTTGTAATCAAAAATCGCGCGATTTTTTATTAAAAATTTTCATTATTTATCGAAGTATTGATTTTTATAGAAAAAGCGCCGCAGGCGAAAATTTTTAATAAAAAATCGCGCGATATTTGATTAAAAATTTTCATTATTTATCGAAGTATTGATTTTTATAGAAAAAGCGCCGCAGGCGAAAATTTTTAATAAAAAATCGCGCGATATTTGATTAAAAATTTTCATTATTTATCGAAGTATTGATTTTTATAGAAAAAGCGCCGCAGGCGAAAATTTTTAATAAAAAATCGCGCGATATTTGATTAAAAATTTTCATTATTTATCGAAGTATTGATTTTTATAGAAAAAGCGCCGCAGGCGAAAATTTTTAATAAAAAATCGCGCGATATTTGATTAAAAATTTTCATTATTTATCGAAGTATTGATTTTTATAGAAAAAGCGCCGCAGGCGAAAATTTTTAATAAAAAATCGCGCGATATTTGATTAAAAATTTTCATTATTTATCGAAGTATTGCAGTTTATCGAAAAATCGCGCGAGGTTTTATTAAAAATTTTCGCCTGCGGCGCTTTTTCCATAAAAATCAATACTTTAATAACAAAGTTAATATTTTTATAACAAAATCTCTTCATTTTAGACTCAATCACTTTTTTTTTATCAATACATCGATTTTAATTAAAAAAAAATTAACTAAACGTCCCTTTTTATTGTTTCTCGTTTTCAGTGCTTTTTTTTTGGCATTTTTCATTGTGTGACAGCACCGACATTTTAGTTCAATTGATTTGCAAAGCAAAAAGTTAGGTTGAAGTTGACATTTTTTGCAACTTAAAATTCANTTCAATTTTCATAAAAACTATAAGCCTCCGGAGGGTGGGGGTTTCACATTTACAATCACAAAAAGCCGCTCTAAACCCCCTCATTTTTTTTTTTAAAGCCGGGTTCCGTAATGGAAAATTTTCCCTTTGATTTTTCCGAGTTATAAAGCGTTTTATAGCGGGCTATACCAGTCGCCACGCTCCGTCGCGTCACGTCGAATACGTTCGTTTGAACGAATTAAAACATCACACTGTGATAGGAAATTTTTACAAAATTATATTTAAACGCGCTATATCTCA
>NW_016218450.1:0-1582 GCF_001687245.7 Rhagoletis zephyria | reverse complement strand
TATGTATGTGTGTTTTCTCTTCTACATTTCCCTGCATGCGTATGCGTGCGAAAGTTATGCGATTGAAAAGTTTTTCCCAAAAGTCATTACCCCCAAAGCTTGCGTTGCTTGCGTTTTTTGCCCCACCTCAGCTTTTCACTCTGTTTGGGTGAACGTACATATGTATGTACATAAGTATTCTATTTTCTCAAGGGTAATTAGTTTAGAAATTTTGTGCTTTGAGATTTACACGCATGGAAACAGTTTTAAATTGACAATTTTATAAACAAACAGTGAAAAAGTTATGAGGCTGTCTGCTGGGTGTTCTGGTTGTTAGGTTCGGCGAAAGAGCGCAAGGAATTCCCCAAAACCGTTGCTAAGCGGCCAATTTAATAGACTTAGCAATTAATAAAATACGGTTTTTGTTGGTAGTTAACATTTTCTGCCAGCAATTAGCTAGGCAGCAGATTTTTTGATAGCGTTTTTCGTAAGCAATTTTTGAATGAATCAGTAATGGTTTTACATTTATGCATGGGAATATATGTACATATGTATGTGTATGCCATTTTTCTCGTTATTTTTTAATGGTGCTCAAATTTCACCAAAAGTTACCCAAGAAGGCAGCGTCGAACCAATTTTGTTAGCTGCTGACAACAAAAGGTTAAAAATGGAACAGAAAAAATGCAAGATATAAAACTTCATGTATCGTGGCGCTGTCTAAAGCAAAGAAATCGAATATTGTCCAGAAAAAAAGGTTCTACCAATTCCATACACATATGTACATACATACATATGTCGCATATGCCAATCAGAGCAGCTGTAGTTTGTACATACATACATATGTATAAAGCAAGCAGGCAGTGCTGTGAAGCGCAGCGAGGAGGGTCATGTGTGAAGTGGTGGTCATATATCATTTTCATTTAATGGGCGCTTCGCAGCTGAATCCCATTTTGACCCTGAAATTTGAAATCTCTATTGTATGCGCACACATACATATGTACATACATACATACTTAGTCATAACAAAAAGGCATATGCACTCACACTAGCATTTGAGCTATAATTTGAATAAAACTGAAAAAGCGAAAATATGAGCTTGTGTTGCCGCTAACAATGGCAGCGGGCGAAGCAAAAGGGGAGTGCCCGCAAAACAGGCTAAATTGTCGGCAAAGCCAAACCGGCAGAGTCATTTAAACCACTTCAGGGGACAGAACGGAGTTTATAGTCGATACATACATACATACATATGTATGTATGTAGGAATGGGTATATTACTTAAGTGCGGGATTGAAAAACATACGGACGCACATGTGCTTTTGTCACATATGTATATACATATATACGTTCATACATATGCTCACTTAAATTATTTAATAGTGAAGTATGTATTGTTGTGTGTGTGCTTGTGCTTCGCTTTGGCGTTGCTGTTAATCAACCGAAAAATAATATTAATGGAAACAGCTTGTTACTTCATGAAAAACTTATTACATTATTATCCTCGCATGTAATTAAAAAATAAAGTTTGAGTGGATTAAATGAGTTAGCTGCTTTTACTTTCGTTTGTAGTAATGATTTTTTGAATCATGCGACAGTAAGTTATTTA
>NW_016218449.1:0-1582 GCF_001687245.7 Rhagoletis zephyria | reverse complement strand
ATAATTTATATAAGTACCTGGTAAATTCGTTTCAGGTATTCTGCTTACCTGTATATAGAACAATTGAGTGTGATTGTTCTCGGGAAGTCGCTTAACATGTGTTTCGCTGGCTTGTCACTTGGTCCCGGTCGAGCGTCTGCTTCGATGAAGAGATGATTTGTATATTTCTGTTTGAGGGTGCACTGAGAGTGACACTTTATGCATTGGGTTGATTTCCAATCGGATGGTATGGCATCTTGTAAATGATTAAAGCCATGCTCCCAGATCACTTTTAAATTCAGCCACACTGTGCTTTGAGGAGTCGAGTACAGCCCACATTTTTCACAGTTGTAGCTATTGTAGCCACTTGGTGTGGATTCAAAACACTTTGTCCAGACATCAGCAGTCCCTGTGTACATATCAACCGTATGAGGATACAATTTGTCAGCCTTCGTGTTATTGTCGGGCAATTTCATTTTATCCGGAAATGTATTAATTATCAATCTCGTTCGTTCACGATATGTGTCTACACAGACACCATTCTTCATGAAATATTGAATAAATTTCATTGCGGGAGAAAAAGACGAAGACACATCAATGAAAGCTTCATACGCCGAATTATCCATGCCACTTGCTGCCAATATTTGTATGATTGTGTCAAAAGGGCAGGTGTTAAGTACCAAATAATGAATCCCGTTGATAGGAATAGCAGGCCGAATATTTCCATTCAATAANGTGGGTGGTCAAGCTTTATCCAGAGGACTTTTCGCTGCTCTTAAAAATCGGTGTACGTTTTAATAGTTTGATCATTAAAACCCAATGACATCGCGTACATCCAAGCCCGGGAGCAATCACTGCGAGCTCTCAGAGGCTTTGGAGCCTTAAGAAGCGTTAGCCACTTTTTTATCCACGATAATAACACATCAGTACTTTGGCTCTCAAGTAGAGCTTGGTGAACTGGCAGAATGATTTCCAGGTAATTAATAACAATGGCGTACAAAAAAATGTGCCCCGTTCTCACACCACTAATGGGATTAACGATTGACTGTACTATACTGCCAGTACCATCAATAGAAATATTACATGGATCGCGACATAATTTATTAAACCTTTTGTAGCAATGTAACTGCTCGGGTGTGCTATACGCTACAAAAAACGGTTCACGTTGCACATCATGAATAAATTTCGGGTATTTAGGATCATGACGCATTCTCTCGATAGTTAGTACCACGTCTTGATTATCCTCGGGCTTTACACCATATTTCTGTTGCAAGTAATCGCTTTTGCACTGCCGTATAACGCTCAATTTGGGAAGATGTGCTGGTAGACGAGTACATGTCGATGCGTAGGAAGCAGCTTCACGTTTGCGGTAATTCCCAGCACCTTCNTTCCGTCCAAACATCAGTTGTAGGCCCAGGTAAGTTATCGGTAAGAAAATGTTTATTTTGAAGAAATTGCCTAACTACGGCAATAGCTTTTTCTTTTTCAATTTTTGATGGTTTAGGCATCTTAAATATGTATCTTATATACATACGGTGACCATATTTATGAGAACCGAATACGGGACAAAAGATAATTTTGGAAATTTTTTCCACACTGTTTT
>NW_016218448.1:0-1582 GCF_001687245.7 Rhagoletis zephyria | reverse complement strand
GTTCAATATTTTATATAAGTCAAGCCATCAAACTAACATAAGATATACAGACATATTTGAGTAGTTATATAAGTGTTTATCGTTTGGCACCAACTTCCATTGAAACATTATACAATATTTACCTACAAAGATACCTATGCATACCCATCCTCAAATTTACGACTATGTTTATGCTGCCCATTCTTCAAGTTCAATGACATTTCAAGGTGATGCATTCTCTCCAGGGCCTACTGAGCTTACTGTTGTGCCACTTAACTACTTACTTGCACTTAAAAGAATAGTGCAAATGTCTGTCTGCTAGTTTTTTGAAATATTACTCAGTAGTGTCTCAAAGTAATTAAGTTGCAGTCCTGCAACATCCTGTCGTTGATGCCCTCAGTTAAGAATTTAATGGCGTTTTCGTTTCTACGCACAAATACTAAGAAGGGAGCAATGAGAAGGCAACATTTTTTGTAGAGACGAAAATTTCATAAGTTTGTTAAGTACAAAAAAGTTCTTAGAAAGTTGTGAAACTAGTATATAAAAAAGAATGCTTTGCATGCATTTACACCAGTTAGTAGTTTAATTGAGGTCAGCGTTTTTCATTGATCTAGTAGTTTATAGTATGGCAGCTAAAGCCATTACCACTTCTAAAGCTTACCGTTTACATTTGCCAAAGTTGTTACACGAAGTATCTGGAAAACAAAAAAAATATATTTGTAAGTATGTATATTAGGGCGGGTTGATTTGTATGGATGAAAAAAAAATTACAAATCGTATCTACATTAAATTCTAAGAAAATTCTCTGAAGAAACCATGGGTCTAAAATCAAACCCTAATCCGCGCCTCTCGACTTGAACATTTTTTTNATTATTATTATTTTTGAAATATATTATGTTTTATTATATTATATTATAGTTTATGCAATGCAGGTTTTGTTTTGAGACTAATCAAAATATTCAATTATCAAAAAAGCAAAAAAAATTGTATACAAACTTTTTTACTTGGTAACCCGAAAAAAAATTTTGAGTGTAGAAAAAATATAAAGTGCAAAAGAACTACCTTACTAAACAATTTTTTCTAACATTTATTTTTTTGGCAAAGGCGTGCATATAAATCTTGAAGTCGGGGGGCGCGGATTAGGACTTTATTTAGATACATGGTTTCTTCGGAGAATTTTCTTAGAATTTTATGTTTTTGACGTTTTTGCTATACGATTTAAAAAAAAAAAATCAACCCGCCCTAATGTATATGTATGTATTGTGGAAACTATAAAAATGAGTTTTAATGAATCTCCCCTCGTCCTAGAGAATTATATTGCCCTCAAAATTAATCATTTAATAATCATTTTCTTACGTATTATTCCTATATAAAAAAAAAGAATAAAAAGAAAAGAAGAAAAAATGAACGCTCGATGCGGCTTTTCCTAGAATTATGGTAAAGGGGTGAGATCCATTGGAGGATCATTACTATACAAAATACTCAAATTTGAGTCAGGTTCCGGTCGCATTGCATGATTTTTTATTGACTTTGTCCAATGTACATGCATTCTTTGTGTTAGTTAGCACTTTGGACTGGCTAAGAGCCTGATATATTTTGGGAT
>NW_016218447.1:0-1583 GCF_001687245.7 Rhagoletis zephyria | reverse complement strand
GAGAAAGGGGAGAGAGAAAAGCAAGCAAATGTGCGTGCAATGAGTACATATGTATGTACATATATATGTACGTATGTGCTCATATGGGCAGAGAATTTCATAAATTTAGGTGGATACTAATGCACTTCACCGGCCCAAAAATGTATGCTTATGTATGTATTCATCTGTATGTGTAGATGAAAGTGAGCGAATAGGTAAAGGAAGTGATAGACAGGATACTATGTATACATACATACATACATACATACATATGTATATATATGTATATAGTAAATAGAGAGGCGGGTAGAAAATGCACGCGAGCGCTAGTGCGTAATTTCAATACGCAAGAGAATGCCGACTCTATTGGGTGCATTTTAGCACTTTTGTGCACATTTCTAAAATACATACATATGTTGATATGGCGTCAGTAGGACACAAAAAGAGTCACATATTTATAGGCGTTTAGCTGCATGATGTTTTAAAAATTAGTAGGGTTCTGAGAGATGATGGGTAGATACTCGCTGTTGGGCGAATAGCACCAGCCATAGCCACCGGCCTATAATCAATGCGTCGCGGTTAGACGAACCTAAGGGCAAAGTTAAACTTAGAAGCTGGCGACTACTATTTACAGGGTTATGGTAGGCCTTCTGAATGAAAAATATGGGGCTATTAATTTTTAGCGTAAACGTACAGTAGTTAAACGAAATTCAGTTCGCATAACAGTTAAATGCACGTTCAAGCTTAATTAAATGGGGTAGGCGTATGCATTTCACTGAAATTTCACTCAAATACGTTTCAACCTCGATTAAAATAAAGGAAAAATCAAAATCAATTAATTAATAAGTTAAATAAAATATTACAACAGTGCGGGGGTCAGACGAAAGATGTACAGAGACGATTTATTTTGAAAATATTTTTGAAATGGCTTGCCACCTGTTCAATAAGGTAAAATAAATTTAAATAACCACTTAAATCAAACAACGAAAGAGGCTTAAGAATGTTTCGTTTCGAAAATACTTTTGAAACGGGTAGCCACCTCTTTGGATATTCAAAATCAATTTGATTGACAAGCTAACTGAAGTTATATAGGTATCAAACTTTATTTGGCAACAACTTTCGAGGAGGGTTGCCACTTGTTTAAAAATTTCTAAAACAATTTAATTCAGAGGTTAAATAAAATATTTTAATAAGGGTGTCAAATGAAGAAGGCTTAATTAAGCTTTATTATACCCGAGCGCACTTGTGCACAAGGGTATTGTAACTTTGTTCACATAACGGTTTCTTGTAACGGGCAAAACGAATCGAGAAAGATATAGACAAATGTATACATAAATCGTACGTGCACTTTTTTCGTGCGTAGGAGGGATGGTATTGAAAATGGGCAAAATCGGACAATAACCACGCCTACCTCCCATATAACGGTAATTTTCAAAAATACGAAAGCTGCGATATTTTAGTAACTACTGAAGATAATTCACTCAAAATTCATATTTACAGTAATTTTTAAACGAAAAATAAGAATATTATCAATTTTTGGGAAATGGGTGTAGCCACGCCCACTTAGGGTTACACTGTCACAGTTGTTGGCCTTGGTACAGCAT
>NW_016218446.1:1368-1583 GCF_001687245.7 Rhagoletis zephyria | reverse complement strand
GGTCACAGCGAAATCGCTGGCAACTGCATGGCTGATGAGCTAGCAAGACGGGGAACCCTCGAGGAATTACTTTCAGATAGGGAGGGTCTAGGGGCTCCTCTGACCTCGTGTGCTCTGCTTCTGGACAGATGGGCGTTTAGTCAGCTCAGCGAGCGCTGGGCGAACACCTTGGAGTGCAAGGTGGCAAAGTCTTTCTGGCCACGGGTGGACCGGGG
>NW_016218446.1:0-1257 GCF_001687245.7 Rhagoletis zephyria | reverse complement strand
GGATAACCCTTACTGCACCAGCTGCATGGAGGACGATGAGGTGGAATCATCTCAACATCTGCTGCTCTGGTGCCCTGCTTTTGCGAGGCTAAGGTTTAAGCACCTTGGGTCGCACTTTTTCCACACTCCCGATGAGCTCTCGGGTGTGGACATCAGTCGACTGAAGAGCTTCGTTGTGGGTTTTCCCACTACCCTCCCTGAGTCCCTCTTTTTTTCGGGTTTTGATCAAAACTGGGCCAAAGTCCAATATTTTTCCATCACACGACTGGCCTACAAAGTTACACCAAATTTTATGTTACTAATATGTGTTCTAAAAGTGAAACAAATCTGATCATAAATATGATTTTTTTAGGATAGCTCTCAATCCCTGCGCCAAATATCGGAAGACAAACACACTTATACTTCTAAAAGCTTTTGCACGAAACAACAACCATTCAATGTTATTTTAAAATCTGGGAGAAAATGGTTCCCAGTTGAATGATTCTTTCGATTTTATATGTGTATGAATGTAGGTGTATAAAATTCCAAAACCTTACAATAAGTGGTTCCAGAGATAAGCGACGATAAGTACGGTATTGACAACATATGTTTCTGTGTCAAATTTCGGAACTTAAGCATAAGTGGTTCCAGCGATAAGCGATAAGCGAAATGAGAACTTTAGTTTGTATGGGCGGTGCCACGCCCCCTTTTCCAAAATCTAGCACTCTTCGCCGTAAGTACGGTATTGACAACATATGTTGCCATGCCACAATTCAGGACGTTAGCATAGGCGGTCCCAGAGATAAGCGATATGCGAACTTCAGTTTGTATGGGAAGTGCCACGCCCACTTTTCCAGTACATACCATTTTTCGCCGTAAGTAGGGTATTTACAATCTATGCATCAGTTCCCCAGCGTAATTGGTTTAAGAGATATTGTGGTTTTCACATTTTAGTCTATATGTCAGATGCCACGCCCCCTATATATCGGGGTTAACATTTCTGGATTAGAAGAAGTTATATCCTTTAAATTGGTGTATGTTTCACAGAAATCGAGCGAACGGTGCCTTTAAAAACGGGATTGTAAAATTTTCTTGTGGCGTATGTATACAGGGTGTCCCAGAAGTAACGTGCCAAACTTTAGGGGAAGGTAGGTGGGGGGGTCAGCTCACTGATAAACAAAAAATTTGCAGCTAAAAGTGTCACCGTTTTTGAAATATTTACATTTTACATACTTAGTAAATTTTTTATGTATAATACTTCCAGATAGTTGCCTCTCC
>NW_016218445.1:0-1583 GCF_001687245.7 Rhagoletis zephyria | reverse complement strand
GTTTGGTTATGTAATAAGTACTTGTGTGCACGCAATATTTGCTGTTTTTCCATTCTCTGCATAGATATTAAGAATATCTGGTTTGCTAACACAGGAACACGCAACATCTGAGAAGCAATCCGCATGTAAATATAAACCATACATTTCCAAAGTTCGATCTGGAGCATTATTGATTGTGATTCCGAATGTCAATCGAATTGGGAATTGCAATCTTTTAAATTGAAATGGTGTATCGGTCGGAATCATGGGAATTCTTCACCTTTGAAAGGCCACGTTCAAAAATTCCATTGGATGGTCTTTTTACACAACGGTGTTTATCGACGTATATGCTATTTCCTCACGTTGAATGCTGGATTGAATAACATTAGTGGTATTCACCAAAGTGAGCAAGTGACCTGGCAGTCTGGTAAAAGAGCAGATAAACTCATGTAACGACTGTTGTCAATACCACTATTATTTAGTTGATAGACATCCTTATTATTAGCAGCAAGAATAGCCCGTTCACTGAGCCAATCGTGATTCCTATAATTAACTTTCTTAATAAAGAAACATTCTTTCGATCAATTATCCTTTCGATGCTTCTAAGTTACAAAAATTATCAGGCCATAAAATTCGTCTTAATTTCTCATTGACTGGCAGCTTTCCGTTCCCAATGTCCAGTAATTGTCGCGAGAATACTTCGGCTGCAGTGTATGTTCGTCTTGTCGCAATGTTGACTATTTCAGGCAAGCATTTATCTCGTTCGCTAGTGTTAATCGAGAAACTACAGGTAATGTTTGCGTAAAATCTCCTGCGAGCAATATCAATGCATTCCCGAATGGTTGATCGTTTCCACGCGAATCTCGCAACAATCGATCAAGAACCGCAGGAGGTTTTTTGTGTGCCATGGTGCACTCATCCCAAACCATGAGTTTAAATTTTTGTAATTCTTTTTCCATACCGGGAGGGACATCGTGTCGAACCAAAAGTATCGATATAGTACTCATTTTAAATATCGCTGTAAAAATATCGCGTACCCATTAATATCGTGATAAAAAGACTAGATATTCCAAATATCGATACCAAATTCAAAAAATTAAATCTGAATATTGGTCTCATTTTCCAATAAAGAATGAACAATTTTGTACTTTAATAAGTGGTTGCTTATATAGAGGTAAGTGTGTTACTTGACATCACCGAAGGCATGGGTTAAAATCCCGCCACATGCCAAGNACTTGACATCACCGAAGGCATGGGTTTAAATCCCGCCACATGTCAAATTAAATAAGATAGTACACATTTGTGCTCTTTAAATATATCCATATTGCTTTAAATATAAGTTCCAAAGTATAGACATATTTATGGGCGTTTCCAGGGGAAGGTCATGGCACGACATAGATTTGCATAAAATGGAATAACTAGGTAGCGCTGAAGTCAAAATAAAAAATATATTCGACATGAAATTCATCTTTTATTTGCGTTAAAAATTAAATTAGTAACAATATTAACTTTAAAATTAAATTAAATTAATTAAATTAATTTTTAACGCAACCATGGTGATGTCAAGTAACACACTTACCTCTATATAAGCAACTACTTATTAA
>NW_016218444.1:0-1583 GCF_001687245.7 Rhagoletis zephyria | reverse complement strand
GTACCTTTTTATAAAAATCACCAATATTTTTGTCAGTTTCGTAGCGATCTGGCAGCGCATTTCAAGGTCATTGAGCACTGTGTATTAGTTGCAGTAGAAAACTGAAAGTTGGTATAGATTTTACAAATATTAAGAGCGTGTGTGAATCGGTAACAAAATTCGCGGCGAGTAAATTTTTGACAACTATGAGGTGAATAAAATTTCAGTAGCTCATGAGGCTAGTGAAATTTTTGACAAATGCATAGAAAATTTCGANAGAAAATTTCGACAATCGCAAAGATTGTTGATGTGTGTAATTTTTCGTTAAATAAAAGCTTAAATTGATGAATTACAATCAACGATGGTATATGTTTTCTTAAAATATTAATTTCACTTCAATTTGTAATATTTTATTCCGCATAAATCTGCGGTTATCAAAAATTTACTGCTCTCAAAAAATATTTAATTTCACACAGAAGATTGGCAAAACTGTCTCACCAAAGTAAAAGTATTATTCAACAGCTTTCCCCATAGAACTTTATTACCGATCCACACACGCCCTAAAAGGAAAAAACTAACGAGGTGCCCCGTTTTCTAGAATGAAAAATTTCCCCATAGAAAAATTGGACCACTTTAATGTATATATACGTTTTGAATGACAAAAAATATTATCATGAAAGTAATAAACGTTTTGAATTTGCATTAACAAAATCGGTTCATAAATAAGGCTTTTATCGGGTCCGTTTTTCGCAAATGCTGTTTTCATCATGAATTTGAATGAAATCGGTTCATAAAGCCACCTAGCGGGTCTATTTTTGGTAAACGTATTTTCTATCATGCTGATAGCTTACATTTTGAATTTGAAAGAAATCGGTTCATAAATACGATTTTCATAAATAACTCGACTCCAGCGCCACCTAGCGGGTCTATTTTTGGTAAACGTATTTTCTATCATGCTGATAGCTTACATTTTGAATTTGAAAGAAATCGGTTCATAAATACGATTTTCATAAATAACTCGACTCCAGCGCCACCTAGCGGGTCTATTTTTGGTAAACGTATTTTCTATCATGCTGATAGCTTACATTTTGAATTTGAAAGAAATCGGTTCATAAATACGATTTTCATAAATAACTCGACTCCAGCGCCACCTAGCGGGTCTATTTTTCGCATACGTATTTCTCATCATGGAGGTAGCACACGTTTTAAATTTGAACGAAACCGGTTCATAAATACGACTTTTATAAATAACTCGACCCCAGCGCCACCTAGCGAGTTTTCTGGTAGCCTATAATAGGACCATATATGCAAGGTATAACCTCAGAAAATTTGACTGAAATCTATGCAGTAGTTTTTTAGTTAACTCCGAACAACGAAAACTATTATTTTATATATATACATAGATTACATATGTAGATTTATAAAGTGGCGGGAGACACATTACTTTCCTAAGACATGTCTTTACAGAAATTCATGTACTTACATATTTATTTACAAGTATATCGGCTTTATGTGCGAAACACAATTTTTTTCACTAGGACGTCACTTCGCATGTGTGTGACTGAATGACAACTTCGCACTATGGTGAATTTTTGGAAAAAATG
>NW_016218443.1:0-1583 GCF_001687245.7 Rhagoletis zephyria | reverse complement strand
CATACATATTTGTACCGAATGCATAATTTTATGAGCATACTTACATACTATTATGTGGCCAAGAAAATGTAGGTATATACGTACATATGTATGTGTTTGTATTGCGAAGTAAAACACTGAAAATTACCCATCTGCACAGAGAGAAAATATTATAAATTCCAAAAACAAATTTAAATAGATAAAATATCTGTGTGTATTTAGGGCCGTTTTCTCATGCAAAAAAGTTCCCTTTACTAACCAGGCGGTTAAATTTTTCTTGATTTTAAAGCGCGTTGCAAATATTTTCGTTTTCGTTAGAGTGGCCGAGAGTGAGTGAGCAAACGGTCCGCAGAGATTTTTACTCACAATCGTACTTGCTTACTTTGCATATACATAATTCCTAACCTAGCATAGATGTCGTTATTGATAAAAAAGAGTTATCGATACTTGTTTCCCGATATTTACCGATTGCTAAGTATATCGATATTTATCGATTGTTACTTTTATCGATATTTTGGCGATAGCTTAACAGATTAGTCAAGTGATCGATATTTTTTCGATATGTCTATAGCAGGGATGTTGCGAATATTTGAATTCGCATTCGTTATGCAAATAATTCGCATCATTTTACACATTCAAACAACAAATGATACGAATGTTTTGCTAATGCGAATGTGTACATGGGCAGAGNTAAACTAAAAGACATTCGCATTCGCGAATGTAAGAAATGTGACATTCGAAACATCCCTAGTCCATAGGTTTGGGTTTAGATGAAATTGTGGATATATTCCGTTACGACGCATTAATTTATCTCGTGTTCACTAGATTATTATACGTACATACGTACCAGAGTGACTGACTCGGTTGCCAAACCGGTTTCGACCGGTTTTTGGAATATTTTATGCGATTTTTTTTAACTGAATTTTTCGATTACCGACTAAACCGGATTTTTACAATCGAATAAACTCGGTTTCACCTAGGGTATTTATATACCAGAATCTAAAAATGCTGAAGATTTATTTTATCGAAAATGGAACTGCATAGTACAATTTTATAAATTGTATGTCGGAAGACTGGAAAATTTTCCACTGCAGAAAATTACTTAAAAATAGGAAAGGAAAACCGATCACAAATCTTTCACTAATTTTTTTCTTGTTGTAGCCGCTTATACTACATATGTCGCCAATGTGTATTTCATTCGTAATACGCTCTCTCATTCGTAATTGGTGCGTAAAAACTGTCAAATCGAATTAAGAATGTGAACAACATAAGTCGCAGTGCCCGCGGGGACTTGGTATTACCAAACTCTGTCTAAGGGAAGGCTCAGAAAAAGGTCAGGTCCGATGGCTGTGAGTCGTAGGGAGAGGGGATATTGACTACCTGTTATAAGTTGGCATGTTCAATTAGTGCCGTCGGGGCAGTGTGTCAAATTATCGCGAGCCTTATGAAGTAACTCCAAGGATAGGGAGCGTTGGTCTCTGACGATGGAATTCAAGGCGTGAGAGTTGTCAAAAGGGCTGATTGATTCTCGAGATTCTCGATGAATGGCCTATCCATAATACAGGCCAACAAAATTTAGCAGAGATGCTCAAAAAACTATATGA
>NW_016218442.1:1433-1583 GCF_001687245.7 Rhagoletis zephyria | reverse complement strand
GTTATCCATATAATAATCAGAACATGGAATGTGATCACATTAAATGACAACACATCACATGATATGAAGAGACATCACATGACATTACATCACATAATATGATATCACATCATACGATATCACGTGACATGATATCATATGATATGACAT
>NW_016218442.1:0-1171 GCF_001687245.7 Rhagoletis zephyria | reverse complement strand
TTCTGTAGATGAGGAGAGTTTTTATAGTTTCGAAATTGGTTGAAAATCGTCGTTTAAAAATTTCCATATTTGTGTATGGTTGTTTTTGCAACCTGTTCAATTTAAGCTGTTTCGCATTTTGTTTTACTTCGTGTTTGAAATTCAACTTTGAAATAAAGATGAAGAATCAAGTGATAACGATGAAGACAAAAAAAGGCATAAGTGAAGATAAAGACGAAAATTGAGATAAAGGCGAAAATGGAGACAGTGGGAAATACATAAGAATTAGGTTAACAGAGGTGAAATTTTCCGATAGGAACCGAAATAAAATCAGCCACAAAGGTTACTGAAATTTATCGAATCATCGAAGTTTATAATTATCGAAATTTATCCATGCTTTTTAAGTTATCGCAACGTATCGAATTATTCAAACTGATCAATTTTTACTGAGTTGTCGAAATTTACAGACACAGAAACTTNATTATCAATAATTATTGATCTACTGAAATTGGTTGCTTCAACAAAGCAAAGTTTATGGCATTTTCAAAATTTATCGATTTATCGAAATTTCAAGGTTATATAAGCTTATTGATTTATCACTGCTTATCGAATTTAATCGTCTTAACAGAGTGTAACGAGTTATAAAAATTTTTAGATAGTTTTCGAAAAATGTGGAGATGTCAAAAGTAAAAATTTATAACGGTATCCAAAGTTTTTACATTTTTGAGTTATCTAAATTTATTGAGCCATCGAATTTCACAGTTATCGAAATTGGTCGAGTTAACGAATTTTGTTGAGTTATCGAATTTTAGTGTTCTTGAAATTCATCGAACTATCGATATGTATCAAATCATTGAAATTTACCGATAAACTTGAATGTATCAGGTCAATTCCAAGTCCTGCCGAAGTCCTCCAAAGGCCTTCTCAGATAAAAAAAAAAATTTAGTTGCGTTTTAGCAGAAGATTTTCCGGTTAGTTAATTTGTACCGTATAAGTTTTGCTGCGTGTTAAGTTAGAACTCCTCTCCAAGGCTTCTAAAACTAGAAAAACTGTCGAATTTCGACAGTAACTGGCACCCAAGTTTTGTATAATTATGTGAAAGTTTGAATCAAAAGTCAAAGGTTGTAGGCTACACGTAAAGACGAATAGGTTACAAAACTGCATACCCAAAAAGTTTCTAAAAATTCTGCAT
>NW_016218438.1:0-1583 GCF_001687245.7 Rhagoletis zephyria | reverse complement strand
CACTTTTAAAAGAGTTGCCACCTGTTAAAAGGTTTGATTAAATTAAATTAAATTCAAAAATAATTTTTGAGTTCGTTTCGAAAATAATTTTTGAAGAGAGTTGCCACCTGTTTGAAAATTAAATTTTTCACACTGACAGCTTATGATCTCAATATAAAGAGTTGCCGCTTCTTAAAAAAGTAAAACTAATTTAAATTAAAAAGTTCAATGACATATTACAATACAACACAAGTGTCAGAAAAAAAATTAAGGGAGCTCTATCTCGAAAATAATTTTGAAGAGGATTGCCACCTATTTGAAAATGAAATATTGCATACAGAGAGCTTAAGACTTTGATTGGAAAATAGGCAACTTTTTAAAAGAGTTGCCACGTATTAAAAAGTTAGATTAAATTAAGTAAAAAGTTCTTAAAAGCTTAGTTTCGAAAACAATTTTGAATAGGGTTGCCACCTGTTTAAAAATGAAATTTCACGCTCAGATGGTTAATGACTTGGTTTAAGAAGTCGGCAAAATTTATTTTTTTTAATGGCCACCTGTTAAAAAATGTGAATTAAACTAAATTAGTTAGTTCAATCAAATAATACAATACTGGTGGCGAACGAAAAAAGCGTTAAGAAATAATAATAATAAGAAAGCTTAATTTCGTAAATAAATTTTGAGGAGTGTTGCCATCTGGAAAATTGAAGGTTTTTATGAAATTTTGCACACTGATATGTAAAATATGATCTGAATTAAAAAAATTTAATTAGTAAATTTAAATTGAAATGTCGTTTTTTTTCTAAATACCTCTGACATTCTAACCATTGGGAGCTCTTATACATGGGACTTNAAAAAAAAAATTCTTGGCACATTTTCTTATTTGTCTAAAATTTATCTTCAAAGGAGACATATCAACTAGGTTTATAAGAGAAATATTTTTCGGCAACACATTTTTTGACCGCTTAATAATATTGGTTATGAAAATACAGCAAACTAAAATTTTAAATTAATTGAAGAGGCGTATCAAAGCACGCCGGTTATTTGCTAGTCAAATATGAATACATATGCAGTTTTTCATCTAATGAAATTATGACCTAAATTTTATATCACACAGTGAGGGTATGGTCAAATTTGACTTTATGTTAACTTTTTGTTTTCATTTACAACATGCTCCCAGCAGTGCATTATATATACGTATACATACATATGTATGTATGTATCTAAACATTTTACAAATGAATTCAAATATTTCCGCTAGCCTGTGAAAATTAATAGATACAAATGAATATTTGTATTTCGTAGAATACATTGAAACTGTGCTATAATAAATCTATATAATTAATGGCATAAAGCAAAATACGCCACAAATTCGTGGCATAGTTGTGGCGTAATCAACACAATAGCGGATACGCAATAATAAAGTAAAAATTAATAAAAGTAGGCAGGCATTATCAAAATCCTGTAGGAAAATTTGCTGGAGAAAGAACACCTATTGTTTTGAATTTGTAAATAAAAGTTAACGGCAGTAGGCATTATTTTTCTTTACACATACGGGCCTATCTGCTTGTTATCGAAAATTTTGAGACCAGAAAATTTTGTTACCA
>NW_016218437.1:0-1583 GCF_001687245.7 Rhagoletis zephyria | reverse complement strand
TTCTGCTGGTACTTACATGGCGCTTAATCCAGTCTCATTCAGCTATAATTCATTCTCTGCTTTCAGTAGTTCAACTGCATACGTATATAGTTTATCACAAATGTGATTGCGGTCATATTTACATACATACAAAGATGCAGATGTATATGTGCACATTAGACCGGGTCACTCTGCATATAAGAAAAAAATTAGCTTGTAGAAACTCCTTTGTTTTAAAAACCTTTTTGGAAGATTTTGGTTCACTATTCCTGCTGCCCATTACAGTTAGATGTCTGCAAAGATGGTTGCCTACTGTTTCTTGTTCCTTTTCGCTCGTGCATCTTATACAGAATTCATTGTAACATCGCAACGTCAGGTCTAGAGTTTCCTAACAGGTGGTGCGTTTTTTTTATTTAAGTTGTATATAGGCACCGTAAAGTTTTCATATATAGCTCTGATTGCCGCCAGAGCTATAATCGCAGAGCGGATGTTTGAGAAAATGGCGACTTATTCGACTTGATGGCATTACCTTTTGGCGATAGCCAATACTTGTGCCAGGAAAATACTCGCAATGTCAAGCAAATGGATTCGCCTTCTTACAACCAGGGAATCAAAGCCGACGCCTGATCCTACTCGGGGTATCATTTTGGAGCCTTCGGTATACAGCTTATGTAAACAGTCCCAGTCTGCTCTGGCAGAGGCCTCTAAAGCGGTATAAACGTATATACATATCGCACACCTAGGTCTAAAGTGATCTAACTCAAAATTCAGATCGGGGAATATAACTGCTTGTGGATCGTATTCAAGGGAATTATGCATTTTTATATATGCATACATCACTTCGAAAAACATAAAAAAATACGTTCCGTGTTGAATACTTTCAGGGCTAAAGCATCTGGTAACTTCTATGTGTTTTTTGTTCTTGCAAGAGGTCGCACTGATCTTGAAACCAGCCGCTAGTTGTCTAACATTCTCATAAAGTTCAGGTTCGTTTTTATTGTATCTTTTTTCTACAGTTTATATGTCACGGACGGACAGATAGTCACCGCTTAATCGATTTCTCTTTTCATTCTGATCATTTATGTATACATTTGTCTATATCTATCTCGATTCGTTTTGCCTGTTACAAACAACCGTTATGTGAACGAAGTTATAATACCCTTTGCACAAGTGCGCTCGGGTATAATAAAAACCAAAAAAGTTTTTTTCTAATAACGGTCGCCCCTCGGCAGGCAATGGCAAACCTCCGAGTGTATTTCTGCCATAAAAAACAGCTTCAAATTAAAATTCAATCACCGTTCGGAGTCGGCGTAGGACACAACCCTTTGTGTGACCACAGCAAGGCTCACGCCACAAATCGGAGGAGATGCTCGGCCAAACACTCACATATGTGTAAGACGTGAGCACATTATGTAGGATTGGTCATACTAAGCCTGCGATACTTTAGTTATTCTACATACATTGAAATCCCTTAGTATAAGGAAGCCATCTTCCAGTGCTTATCAAAAAGATACAAAACTATTTTCTAGGTGACGGTATCACTTGCTTCTGATACATAAAAGCCGTCATCGATTCGCCAACAGTTAGCGAGTGGCGAAACGAAC
>NW_016218436.1:0-1583 GCF_001687245.7 Rhagoletis zephyria | reverse complement strand
GACTTTGGCGTACCTCGATACAGATGAATCGTAGAGACATGCCCTGCACTGCAAATATCTATTGCAACACACGCCTCTTTATAGAAATATGAAATGTTTTGTATTTACAAAACTAATAATAAAATATAAAATTTTAACACAAAAATTGTTTACGTTTGCGATTTTCTTTCGTATCCGTTGACGCTTTGCAGACAGGGCTGCCTACTTTCTCAAACCTTGCCATTTATTGCCTTTTTTTTAACATCAAATGGCACTTAATTTTGCAATTTGGCACAAAATGCCAAAAATGGCACTTTTGAAAAATAGTAATATTTCAATACATTTTTGTGGCATCCTTTGCGAGTACTTCCTTTTCTCAACTAAAATTTTCTAGTTTCTACAGTGCATACAACTGGTTTATCTTACTTTGGATTTGGAATTTTGATCAAGGAATATTTAATGTTAAATGGGAAGAATTAAAAAGAATTTATTTGGCACTTTTATTTTTCTAGTTGGCAAATTTTGGCACTTTTTTATCCTCAATATGGCACTTAATAGCTAAGCATAGCTGGCAGCCACGTTTGCAGTACGGAAAACGCACTTTTCGAAATATCTTTAATGACATTTGTCTAAAATGTCATGGGAAACAAAGAATTCGCGAAAGCATTTGTTTTTGCATGTAAAACGTTGCCATATCACCGATACAATTTGCTTTGCAATCAACAACAGGCTCATTCTATTGCAACAGACGTGCAAAAGTACACTGCAAGGCAAATTTCATAAGGTTCTATCCCGTACGGAACGCGGGACCCCGCGGGTACCCCAAATAGCTCAGAAATAATTCTCTTACTCAACAAAATGGGTAATAGAGAGCGAAAATTGGAACATATTGGATCGTAGTGTCTTCTTCTTCCTGCCCGAAACAGTCCGGACTTTTTCCGGGTAAAAAGCATTTTAAAATAATATAAAATTGAAAATAAAATAATTAAATTGTTCACAATTGCTGTTGTTTGAGAGTGAAAATGAGAATGTGTGTGAGTTGACTTTCGAATTTTTTGGCAATCAGCTGATAGGGGATTCCCTTAAGTTCGTAAAGTCTTAAACCGTGTAAAACGTAAAGTTTAAGAGGCTTTTATGGGAACGCCCCTTTTGTGAGCGTCAATATTACGTTACCCGGCGTTTACGTGAGACAATTCTGCCTAGACAATAGCGACACATTCACAGTTTTTCTGTAATACATTCACACTTCTCTCACTTTAATTTTTCATGACAGTGAATTGGACAGTAAATTGCACAATTCGGTCACATCTTAGTTAATTTGAGTAAGAGGCAAAAAATCACAGAATTATGAAAAAGAGGTTTGTGTTTAGATAGTTTAGTAAATAATATGAACCTCACGGCAAACGACACTAACGGGGGCTGCGGAAAAATGTACTGTCTTTATAATTGTCTGGACGCTTACTTTATACAACAATTTCACAATTAATACATATTCTCAATTGACTTGCCTCAGATTGTCTTATGTAAACGCATCGTAAAGCTCTACCCATAATTGCAGCGGCTTGTCAAACATTCTTCAAACCTACTTTTCCCATTTCGCCATA
>NW_016218435.1:0-1583 GCF_001687245.7 Rhagoletis zephyria | reverse complement strand
AAAAAAAAAACAGAAATAAATAATTTAAAATTACAAATAATAGGACTTTTAAAAGCGAAAAAAATATTTTGTGCATTTCACGCATGTTAGTATGAAAAAAAACTCTGAAGTGTGACTGGAAAAATTGCCTTTAGTGTTACATCGTTTCATTTCTCTCTAACAGCGCTATTTCGTGTATTGTACGCGCTTGCGCATAACTTATCTCTTTCATTTGTCCCATTCCTCTTCTTTACTATAGTTAGTACTCATTTGAGCGTACTCTCATATGCTCATTTCGCATTTACGCTCACTCATTCTCTCAAAGATTTTTCATTTCACTCAAATTTTAAAACGCAATTGTTGCTTTGTTTTCCTGCGCTCAATGAGTCTAATTTCAAAGGACGTGTCGTAGAAATACGAGTACAAGGATGAGCACCAAAACGGATACCTATACTTCGGTTGTGTTTGTTATTTGTAAGCGAAGGTTTTTACTGGCAAATCGTTAGAATGGTTTCGGGCTTACGGTCAGTGGACGCGGTTGGCGTTTGAAGAAGGAAAAATAAATACAATAAAAATTTGTGTATTTATGCTTTACATATAATTACATATGTATGTATAATTTAAAGTGAAAAGTTAACAAAATAAATGTGGCAATGCAACATAATCATTAAAATAAAAGCAGTAATCAAAGTGATTTTTTTTTGTTATCGATTTGTATGCGGTTCCTTTAACTCACCTGCAGTTATGTATGCGTGAAATGCGCAAAATATTTTAGAAATGTAGAAAAACAAGCAAATCATTTAAGCTATGAAACTATGTTAAATATTTACTAATTTATTTTATTCTAAAAAATTCAGCCTAATTCGTAAAGTACAGTGCATTCCGTTAGTTTATATGCCACACGACTGTTTTAAGCAGCTGTTTAAACTACTACGAAAATTTACGAAAATAAACGAAAATTTTGAAAATAAACATAAAAAACGAACAAGTTCAGCCATTTACATAAGTTTGTTTTGACAAAAAAAAGTGCGAAAAATATGCAACTTCCAACGGCGATCCACAGCACGCAGGAATAAGTCTGAAAGCTGTTTTGAAACAGCGAATTCGCAGGAATTTCTATTTTTTAAGGTAAATGATAACATAAGTAAAATTATGTATGTTTAAATAGTGTGTGGCGAATTGGTAAGGTCACCCACATTTTGATAAGCTTCATATTAAAAAAAAATTAATATAATTTCTGCAAAATTTTAAAGTTTAATACAATTTTTTACAAAGTATGTTCGCCAATTTTTAAATAGAAAAAAGGGCAAAGTACGGTCAGCAAAAAAAATATGAAAAATCAGCGGCAGTTTGTAGCAGCTTCAAACTTCCACCTGCACACAAAAGCTTGCTGAAAATTCGGAATAGAAAGTGTGACATTTTTATGAAACTTTCTTAATTTTTTTAATTTCTCAGAAAATTTTCGATAAATTCGGAATAAAGTGTGATATTTTGATGGAAATTTCACGAATTTTGCACACAGTTTGAAACTTGAATTTATTTAACGTTTTGGTGTAAAAAAAACTATATTAAGAATGTATTAAAATTAATTTGAAAAAAATAAA
>NW_016218433.1:1431-1583 GCF_001687245.7 Rhagoletis zephyria | reverse complement strand
TATTTTATTGTTAATTTTCCACAGATTTTACTTTAGTCGGATTAATTAGAGTTCAAATTGTAATCCTTATTTACATTTGCCAGCAGTGTAAACTTTGAGAGAAAAGTTAATTTGGCACGCAAGTCTTTTTCAGGTGACAGAAGGGACTCAAA
>NW_016218433.1:1062-1340 GCF_001687245.7 Rhagoletis zephyria | reverse complement strand
AAAAATTCAACGAATCTGTGGAAATAATAGAGCGAATAACCAAAAGATATTTCCATTATGCTGGAGACAGGATCTCAAAATGGAATAAAAGATATGTTTCACAGTCGTCTACATAAATATACTATCTGTCATATTGATAAGTTTTAACAATTTATTTTTGTGTTACTTCATTTTAGTTATCTTTATAAAAATTGGGTTTATTTTTTAAAAAGGACCATATAGTTCAAAATTCAAAATTGCGCAATATACATATGCATGTATGTACATATAAAAAAAAA
>NW_016218433.1:318-1013 GCF_001687245.7 Rhagoletis zephyria | reverse complement strand
AAGGACCATATAGTTCAAAATTCAAAATTGCGCAATATACATATGCATGTATGTACATATACAAAAAAAAAATAACAAGCTTTTATAAAAATTTTCAGATTTTTATTCTGCATTAAAGAAACACATATGAAGCAGTTTTAAAGTCCATTGAAGTTTGGTATGTATAATAGAATACACGGTTGAAGTGCCTCAAAGCATGCATTTTCTGTCATAAAATTCATATGGATGAAAATCCGCAGTACCGCAAAAAAAATAACACCAAAAATCAATGTGAGTTTTGTGTTACTTCAAACCTGTGTTCTATTATACTAACATTTTATGGACTATAAAACTGCTTCCTATNGAGTGCCTCAAAGCATGCATTTTCTGTCATAAAATTCATATCGATGAAAATGCGCAGTACCGCAAAAAAATAACACCAAAAATCAATGTGAGTTTTGTGTTACTTCAAACCTGTGTTCTATTATACTAACATTTTATGGACTATAAAACTGCTTCCTATGTGTTTCTTAAATGCAGATTAAAAAGCTTTAAATCTTTATGAAAGCTTGTTGAAATTTTTCTATATATACATATATATGTTTATATGTATACTACACATTGCTTTAATTTTGAACTACATGGTCCTTGTGAAAAAATAAACCCAATTTTAATTAATTTTAAAGATAACTAAAATGAAGTAACAAAAAAATTAA
>NW_016218433.1:0-244 GCF_001687245.7 Rhagoletis zephyria | reverse complement strand
TTTTAATTTTCTAGCAATTTTGAGCATCGTTTTGCAGTTCGCTGGTATATCGTTCTTGCGGGCTGCAGGGGAGTCGTTTTTGCGGCCCGCCGGCGAAGTGTGCTTTTCATCCGACGGCGAGTTCGCCGGCGAGTCGTTTGGCAAATTGGGTAGAAGTGCGTTCAAAGCGATGGTCAAGTCAATTCTAATGCGTATTGTGGGTATGTAACGGGTGATTTTTTTGAGGTTAGGATTTTCATGCATT
>NW_016218432.1:0-1583 GCF_001687245.7 Rhagoletis zephyria | reverse complement strand
GTATTTGAGTTTGCTCGAAATTAAAAATCATGCTCGTACCTGACCGGTTATCTGGAAATGGAAAGCATCTCATATATTTTTTTTCGAAAAGAACTTTTTCTAATTATTAGGCGAAATTCCCCACTGTAAGTGTTGCCGCGCGCGCTAAACGAAAACGCTGCACACAACCCAAAAGTACACCTCGGGGTCCAATTAGTGAAAAACCAAGAAAAGATTTATTACTGTATATTAGCGTGGGCCGAAAATCCGCTTTTTTAGAATTTTTAATAGTAATAGCAAAAATATGGTTCATTTTGCTCTAAAAACAGGCTGTGTGAAAGATGACAATTTTTGGTCAATGTCCTAGGCTCGCCCAAGTCCATCAAAGTTCAAAAAAATTGTTCTTAGCTTAGTTCGATTCTCCTCAAAAAAGGTCCATATACCAAATTATGTAGGACTAAAGGCTCGGCCACATAGAACTTTGGCGTTACTTTGGCGTTGGCATCGTTACAACAGCTGACTATGAATACATGAAATCAAATGCAGCCGTCCACATAGCCAAAATTCGACAACGCTCACGCCAACACAAAGCAAAAAAATGGCCAACTCTCAACTTTTCGCGTGCGTCGCGGATCAGCTGTTGCAAATAAATAAAATTATTTGAAATATTTTTCCTTTTTAATCAAGTGCGGGCAAGAAATATCCTTTTTAATGCAATTATTGATATAAAATATTAATTTATCTGTCGTTAGTATGTTAATTTAGTGACCCAATCCTTCGCTGCCAAGCGTTCATTGTAGCAAGCATACTTTGAACGTGCGTTCGTCAAACCAACGCCAACGCCAAAAACAAACGCACAAACAAACAAATGAACTATATTTTTGCTATTACCAAGCAAAATTCTAAAAAAGCGGTCTGTACTGCGTAGTTTTTCAAAACAGTAAACCCCCAAAATGTACTGATTTTTTCCAAGTATCCTGTCTTTGTCCCGCATTTTCTTCGATATTTTAAAATTAACTTTTCCTAATCGTAATAAAAGCAGCGTCGATAACTAATTGATAACTAAATAAGGGTAAGCTGGTTTTGAAGGTTCAACCAGTCAATGCGTTCTAAATTTTGTACGGTTATGGGCAATGGATGACGAGAAAATGAAGACCAGCGTCAAATATATCAATAACACTGTTCTACAAATTTTGTGGTGATCGCTTAAGAAAAAAAAATGTTTTCCAAGCCAATTTTCTTTTCAAACAAACTTTTTCGTAATTTTTTCGAAAAACGTGTTTTTATTACAAAAAATTAAAATGCTAAAAATTATCCAATCAACATAAGCGACCTACAGTCTTCTTACAAAAATATATTACTTTGCCGATGATGATGATTTGCTTTGATGAAAATTAGCCGAAAAGCTCCTTAAACTACCCTATAGAAGATTATTAGTGTTACAAGCGACCAAAATCGAAAAANGTCTTCTTACAAAAATATATTACTTTGCCGATGATGATGATTTGCTTTGATGAAAATTAGCCGAAAAGCTCCTTAAACTACCCTATAGAAGATTATTAGTGTTACAAGCGACCAAAATCGAAAAAAGTGAAATTTCAATC
>NW_016218431.1:0-1583 GCF_001687245.7 Rhagoletis zephyria | reverse complement strand
ACCTACTGATTTTTCCTTTTGGTGCTGACCAGGGTTCGGAAATTCTCACTCACATTCTCTCACGCTCGCGAACGATAATATTCCAAATCAATTTTTGCATTCTTTTATCGCGAGTGAAAAAAGCAAAAAAATTTATTATCTCTCACATTCGGAATGCGATCGACAAAAAAATTTCCGCTGTTTTCACTAACAAGGTGGGTTTGCAACTTCTGCTTGTTATCAATCATGGTTGTATTTTAGTCCATTTAAATTTGTAGATTCTTATAAATCCAGTGCTGGCGCAGCTTTAAATATTTCAAATTATATCAGGTTTTAACTATCTCGAAGTAATTTTAGTTCAGAAAAAAGCACTAAAAAAGGCACTAAGCCATAAATAATCTTTTTGGGCCTTTTAATTTTCAAAAAGCACTAAATCTAGTGCTTAAAGCACCAAGTTGGTAACTATGTTGATATGTACATACATACATACATACATACGTACGTATGCACATTCCTCACAACTAGCCTGCAACACGCTCTTGGCGCCAGCAAAGAGTAAAGCAATTGAATGGTAGACGCCAAGAACGATAGAATACAAAATTGCGCCAATCGAGCTGAGAGCAACTGGCCGTGACGTCAATAAATACCAGAATGAGAGAGCAAGACGAACTCGACAAGAAAAAGAGGAAGCATCGAACAAAAGGCAGTATTGCCAAGTTTTGAATTTGAAAAAGCACCAAATTTTTATTGGTGTATTTTATGAACTTTATATACATACATATTTTATTGTAAGGATGCCGATTCAAATTAATAAAAATCAATGTTTCTTGCACGACGGTCGATTTATTCTGGCATGATTGAAGGTGCTGCCACATATTTTGTTGTCGCTTATGTCACTGTGCCATGATTTTGTTAAAATTTTTGTAAAGTGGCTTACCACACTTGCTATAAATTTTGCTTCCAGTTTTTTAAGATTTTCTAATTTGGTGTCCTCAAACTAAAAACAAAAGCACCAAAAACGCACCAAGCACGAAACTCAAAAATTTTTGCGTTTTGAATACCCACTAAATTTGGTGCGAAAAGCATCAAGTTGGCAACAGTGAATGTAAACAAAAGTATTTTATGACGTCGGCGATTGGGTGGATGCTGTCAAATCGACGAAGAGAGGGTTAGCGGTCCGCGAATGGCGCGACCTTTATTTTCTGGATCGTGGATAGAAGCTATGCTTCTTCTTATGAGCTCGCTTGTGTCAAATTATCGGCTGTTTTGCTTTATTTACATATCCGCGTATACATACACATATACGTATATGTATACCCTGCAAACAAATGCTCCCGAAATCTTTAAGAGTTTCGGAAATTTGTTACGATTCTTTTAGAAATCTGTAAAGAAAAACATATGAAGCGGTTGACAAGAACTAGTAAAGAAATTTCTGTACGATTTCTTAAAANTCGGAAATTTGTTACGATTCTTTTAGAAATCTGTAAAGAAAAACATATGAAGCGGTTGACAAGAACTAGTAAAGAAATTTCTGTACGATTTCTTAAAAAAAAATTTAAAAAAAATTGTGAAACCTTTCAGAATTCTATGAAATCCTGGTATGC
>NW_016218430.1:0-1583 GCF_001687245.7 Rhagoletis zephyria | reverse complement strand
TTATTGAAATTATCTACATACCTGTTATTGAAATTATCGACATTTTATTTATCGATTCTTTACTGAAATTATCGCTGTTTTTTTGAAACTATCGGTGTTTTAATAGAATTTAGTTCATCAATGTTTTCATTGAGTTTGTATATCGATGTCGATGTTTATCGAATTAATCGATAATATTGATCGATGATATTGAAATTCATAAGTATTTTATTGATGTTATCTATTTTTTATTGAAACTATCGACATTCTCTTGAAATTATCTACTTATGTTTTATTGAAATTATCGATATTTTTTTTTAAATATCGGTATTTTGCAGAAAGCTTCAATATTTATATTGAAATTATCGATTGTTTATTTTTATGAAATTATTGATTTTATTACCGATACCTCCTTTTTTTTATCATATCCACTATGGAGTTATTAATTGATGTTATCAGGTTTTGCCTTTAAATTTATCATTATCAGTGTATTCATCGATATTGTTATCGATATTTTATCGAGAATGTACATGTTCATTACCGTACTCGTACTCGTTTCGGACCATTGCTCTTAATAAACTAACCTCACTGCAACACCCTTTATACTTAATCAGGGGCATTCTCATTTATTTAAACTATCTTTTCAAAAGTTTCTTCTTAGTCCGTCTTAGCAATAAACGAATGACTAAGCAGACAAATAAACGTCCGCATTTAAGACATAAACTTGCATTAATAGACTCAGACGTCATGGCACGAAGCGGACAGAGCTTGGCTTGTTTCGCTCGAAGTTTGAGGCCATAAAAAGTGAAGAAAAATGGTGTCTGACCCGCTGGGACATACAATGGCGATGATACACTTTACTACTTCGCCGTCATTATCTGTACATACATATGTATGTACATATATACATAGATACGTTTTCATGTACGTATTTACATACATACATATTCTACACATTGCTTTTGCTTTGCCAATTTGTATGCTCTTCTATTTGCAGTTCTGATAATCTGTTATTTTTTCTGTGCATAAATCCTTCATTTCTACAATTTACTGTGTTTTGACTTCTGACTCCGCCGCTTGCATTACTCCATTTTAATGAGCTTCGAGCGGCGTAGTGATTGCTATGGCAATGCATACATAAATGTGGGTGAAGAGTGCGAAATGGAATTGAGAATTGCATTAAACGTAGGAGAAAAGTACAGCTTTGAGCAGAAGCAAGAATGAAGTTGGTAGCGGTTGCAGTCGCAACTGTGGGCAAAAAAAGTGGGTAAACATTTACGAATCGCGACCTACACACCTACATTCGAGGTAGTTAAAGCGTGATGNGATGCGCGAGAAAAGAAAGAGTTATTTATAAAAATAAACTGAGCTTAAAAGTTGAAGCTACGAAAATTCGCAGTTAAAGCTTGGTTACTACTGTGGGGCACAGTGTCGTTGTACCAGTTGTGTTTTTGGGCTCTAAGAAATGTAATAATTTCTTTGGTAGCGGTTCGAAGGGAAAGAGAATGGGACCCTATTCCTCACGAGTGGCAATTTTTGTTGAGAGTCCTCCACTGGCTGTTTGTTGCTATTGCAGCTTTTCGACATCTAACCTTCTTTGCGAT
>NW_016218429.1:0-1583 GCF_001687245.7 Rhagoletis zephyria | reverse complement strand
ACTGGTCAAAATATCGCACTCCTATTATTTTGTGGACAACTGTATATTTTATAGGTCCGCTAAAACCCCCAGAAACTGCCAGAAAATACAATGGGAGGATAAATAAAAGATGTTTAGTATCAAAAAATGGTTAAATAAAGAAGTGCGTATTGTTACTGGAAGTCTCCTGAAGCGAATCAGAGTTTTTCTATCGAAAAATTTTGGTTTTCAAGAATAACATACCATTTCTAGGAAAAGTTTTTTTGCCCCATATAAAATACATGGAAATCTTTGAGCGCTTTGAGCGACCTCTAAATATTTTTTGATTTCAAATAAAAAAAATGGGGGCATATTTTTCGATATAGAACAATGCAAGGGGGTGAGCGAAATACAATTCCGACTTTACTTATTTTGGACCACCTTAATGCACATACATATATGTCTGTATATAAGGGCAATTAGGTGGTACACATGTATGCTTATACGCACATACATATGTATGTCCATACAGATGTACATATGAATGATTATGCTGATAGATATATACAAATGTGGATATATTCAATCAAGCGATTAGACACAACTGCAAAAGGGCCAACAACAGCCAAAAGGCATATATGCACATACATACATCTGTATACATAGGTAAATTGGGGATGCAGAGGCAAAACGGTGGACTATTCTATGCGTTTGTGTCGGCCTGCATGCCCGCCTGCCCCAAATGAAACGTTCAACCAGCTGCACGCGAATGGATCACAATAAATCTAAATGCAACATTAACAAAAAAACTTGATTTCCCTAATGAAATGATGAGGAAGTTATGGCAAAGGCAAACAGGCCGATAAATTGAAAAGTTAATAAGAAAGAGCGAATAAGTTAAGGAGAGTGAAAGAATATTGAAAACCCGTTTTATACCCTAAAAAGTAATGAAGTACATACATACATATGTACGTATATTTGAAGGCGAAATTTCATGCAATATTTCTTTGGTTTTTTGGTTACATGACTGAAAATTTGGAAGAATGATTTTATGATAATATTTATGTTGTAGAACATGCCTTGAAGGAAAGGTGAACCATTTAAGGAGAATTTTTCCTTACATTTGATACTCAATGATCCAAGCTTCGAGCACAGATCTAACTGTATGGTAAACACACACGAAGCCACTCGCATAATTCGGCTGAAAATTATGCCTTAGCTACTCCACCTTCGATCTTTTTGCATAAATTTTGGTGAGAACTTTTCTTTTGTCATATAACGAAGTTTTCGATGTTTCGAGTTTTTTTTAAGCATATGCATATCTATTTATAACCATTTTTGCAAATTTTTTTTTACACCACAGCTGATCAAAACTGAAAGATCCTGAAATTTTCAAAGTCTTTGTTTTTAATATATGAATTTTTGAACTTCAATTTTTTTTTTACAAATGGCTCGGCACTTTTATTACTATAAAAGTTTTTGAGATATGCAAAAATAATCTTGCGAAATTGGGGAAATTGCGAAATTTTTAACTTTCGAACTTTTTTTTTTTCATTGGCAGAACTTTGTTTTATCTTAAAATTTCTGGAGGTACCATTTTCGAAGTGACATTGATGCTATAATAA
>NW_016218428.1:0-1583 GCF_001687245.7 Rhagoletis zephyria | reverse complement strand
AGCATCGATTGCCAAGCAAGCAAAACCGGCAGCAACGGTCCCCACGGACAGAGGTGAAGTGCTGGTTAAAAAGCATTTTTTTTTTGTAAAGCCGTCGGGAGCCATTTTTTCTCTACTTAGTGCAAACATTCTTGTTTTTTTTTTGCTATTATTCTTTTGTTTGTATTCGCCTTTTACAGCTGCTTGGTTAAATGTTATTTTTTCGCCTGATAATTCGTCCATTGAGTTGCAGATGTTTGTAGAGGAAAGGCAAAAAAAAGCTTGAACAAGCAAAGCTGAGGTTATGGTGTAATTGCGGAAAGTGAATGCTAAAGCCAATTTGAAAAGTTGCTAAGTTGATCAGTTAGTTCGAAAAGACTACCAAGAGAATAGATGCATATGTACATACGTAAGTACTAGGGCATTTAATCCCGGGATCCCGAGATTCTGAAACATTTACGGAATGAAAGAGATGTTGAAAGCGGAAAAAATTATTTATTTGACATAAAATACGAGAAACGCAGAACACCAAAATTTGGACTCCAAGTGAACTTGAGCCATTTGCAATTGAAAATGCATTTCGGGGCCTGCCTGAAGAACTGTACTTGTTAAAATATTTGGTGCAAGAACTGTGTAATAACGAAAAATGTGGTAGCAATTGAAAACTCGACAAGTTTTTACAGTGTGGCAGAGTTGTTCTTCATTTTACTTTGTTGGCCTTTTTTGGAAAAGGATTTCTGCAAATATGAGTAAATGTTTTTGACAAGTAATATAGGTATTTTAGAATAAAAATATTTAAACGTCAAATTACATACTCTTTTACTAAGGGCATTATGCTAACCTAAGACCAAATGTGGTGAAAATGAATCTGTGTGGTTTGAAAAAGGCGAACCTACTGTAAAATACAAAAAGTTGTGGTGAAGTCAAAATCCCTAAAAATCTCTAAATTCCGGGACTCGAATTTTTACATACCAAAATCTCGGGATTATTAAAATACTTCGGGATTGAATGCCCTAGTAAGTACATACCGATATATGTTCATGGTGCATATGGTTGTGACATAGCGCGCAATGCAGTCGGCGCGGTTAGTGCAAGTCGTGGCCGGAGCTGCTTACTTTGAACAGCCAGAAGACTAATTACGTTTTTCTTTTAGTTCGTCGCAAGTATCAGTAAAATTGTAAAAACATGAGCAGAAGAGCAGAGGTATTTCGCACTCCATAGCAATTTATTTGAATTCAAAAAATCCATTTCGAAAGTTAGGGATTTAAGCGAGATTTACAGCAACTTCTGTTAATTGAATAAATTTGTTGTGGATTATCAAGAATTTTATGGTGACGTACATATGTGTCTTATTCAATACGCAAAAGTGAGGCCACAATATTTGGTTCGAATTTTCATTTCAATAATATTTATATTTCTATCCTTATTTGGCGATTACAGTATATTTTTCTTTGCGCATCAGAGGCATTACTTTTAATATTTATAAGGAAACTGTCCGATAGATGCATTCAACATAACTGCCTTAAAAATTATGCAACTATCTCTACGCTTACCATAATTTTACAAGCTTTGATTTACATATTTTGCTCATCTCGCAGAACAAC
>NW_016218427.1:0-1583 GCF_001687245.7 Rhagoletis zephyria | reverse complement strand
ATTAAGGCAATTAGGTAAGATAAATATGTAACCACATATGGGTGCCAAAGCCAAACGAAAAGGGTTTCAGATGGTAGTAGATGGAAAATATTTTTGCGGATGGTTACTGCCTGCTTGAAATGTGGAATTTAGTTAACTTTTACACAAGTTATATGAAATATCAAAATATGGATGTCAAACAAAAGAGTGCTAAGAGATCTTTAGTTTGAATACTAAGAAATCTTTAAGTGTTGGAAGAGAGTTGCCATCTGTTTAAAAAGATAAATTCAAATTATTTAATAAGCTAAATGAATTATAAAAATATGGGTATCAAGAGAAGGGGGTTTAAAAAAAAAATTTTAAGGCCATGCGGGTTCACTAGTATACCATAAAATATATGTATAACACCATAGGACAAAAACAAAAAAAGGTTCAATAGACACGAAACAATCAATAGATATACTCACAAAATTGTAAGTCATATATAGTAAAACTTAGTTTTTTTTGACGTCAGGATTTTTTTAAAGGGATTTGAAATGTTAAAGATATGATTAATTTCAAAAATTCAATGTAAAATAACAATATGGGTACCAAATGAAAGTTAAAATTCTGTGGAATTTAAGAACGTTGAAATTTTTTGGTTTACAAGGACGAATATATGGGTCATTTCATACAATATTTACACCTCAACATATTCTTGGGGTGAACTAAATTTTTTAACATTCTCTGTCGAAAAGAAGAAGAATTTTATTTATTTCGTCATGATATTCGAAAAAAATCTCGAATTTTGAACTCACGGAGAAGTATCCTTTTCCAATTGTTTGCAGTTTTATTTATTTATTTATTTTTTATTACTTTATTATATTTCAAGTGATTGATGAGGAAAAAGTACTTTGTCTACATACGGTGGCAAGAGTCTAAATAGGGCGAAAACAATTTTGCATTTTTTGTCTAATTTTCTTCGTTTAAAAAAAGTTCATAATTTTTTATGAAAATATAGCTTGCGATCTAACAAAAAACATGTAAATAAAAATTTTAAACTTTGTAGAACATTTATAAAAATTCGCTGAATTTCAGCAACTGTTCATCAAAATCTTAAATTTTTAATCAAATTTTTTATAACTTTTTTGAGTACTTATGCAGTTTTGTAGGCCATTAAATTTTAGTATAATAAAGTGCAAGTTTGAAGTAGCGCATTTTTTCCATACAAAGTATGTATGGAGAAAACGAGAAACACCTTCCACAAAAAAAAAAATCCAAAAATCAACACTAATGCCGAATTTTCACTAGCCATTGAAATGACGAAAAATGTACGCAATTTAAAAATATGGTGAGGAAATGGCTTTAATGACAATTTTTCTAAACGCAATGGCAAAGGTATTTTATAATGCCCAACTTTGTCATTAAAATTTTTGTCATTTATTGCCTAGTGGAAATCCGGCATAAGTCCTAGCAACTTAATATATGCACTTTTGTTTTACTAAGATTGAATGGGCCACAAAAAGTTAAAATTTTGATGAAATTTTGTCGAATTTCACTATTTTTTAAAGAAAGTTTGAAAAACCATGATTTTTGTTAGATAACGAGCTACATTAAAAAAAAAA
>NW_016218426.1:0-1583 GCF_001687245.7 Rhagoletis zephyria | reverse complement strand
CCAGTGCTCCTAATTATTTGACGCGATACTGCAGTTACTTTGCACACAATGTAAAATATAGGAGTACATATTTTGTAGCTGCTTTGTTGGAAGGCTACTACGAATTTTTCACGACAACCCACAAAGTGCCGGCTTGGCCAGCTACGAACACCAGCTGATAATATTTACCACATACAAACAAACGCAATGTACTTAGTTGGTAGTTAGTTGTGGGTTTGGGCGTCTGCTTGACGGCTGATTAGGTGTGATATGCTGTTAAAAGTCATTTGTCAGTTCATTTCGATGGCAGCTAAAGCTTACAAAGCCGCTCCAATAGGATGATTGCAGAGGAAGCTGCTGCTGGTCGACGTAAGTCGGTGTGCTAAGTAACTATGTATTCAACGTATAAAATTTCACGCGCNCTGGTCGACGTAAGTCGGTGTGCTAAGTATGTATTCAACGTATAAAATTTCACGCGCACACAAAGAGCGAAAGGCCGAAAGCGAGGTAGAAGCATCAAGTTGCACTACAGCTAATCGCTTGCTGACACAAATATATACTACATACACATATAGAAGATTACTGCACATTGCATAGTATGTATGTACTTGTACTGTTACCATACACGAAAAATCAATTGCGCCGCCTGGTTAACCTCTACACGCGCACCTCTGCCTTGCCAAACCACGTCCGTACGTGTTTGTTGCGGCGCAAAATATATAGTCGTACATAAAAAAGGTAAGAAAATGCAGCGATAAACAGCGATGAACATTTGTTGCAGGTGCCACAATATGCCACCATTTGAGTCATTGTGGCACTTCGTCCTTTCCAGTGCAGGCCAACGAGCTTTTGCATATTTTTATTATACAGACGAGGTTTAACGCTCTCATGCGATAGAGGCGTGCTGGCAAAAATATGCACATAAATGTAATACTTATGGCGTATAATAACTTGGCATTTATGGGCCGAACTTCTGCTACAATTTTCGGTATTGAGGTTAGACATTTTTTTGCTGCTTTCTACTCCCCAAGACAATTGCTTTGTTTTTTGTGAGGCTCTTAATGCAACCAGTTAGGCCAAGCTCAAGCAAAAAAACTTAATTAATGATATTTTCATAGCTGTTTTCAAAGCCAAAGCAGAGTTCGAAGGATAACTTTATTCTACTTGCTAGCTGTTATGGCGCTTGTTCGTTTGCGGCAACCGCCTATATATACCTCGATGTAGGTACTACGTTTACCCTCACTTGCACACACACTCAAACAATACATTTACGTACGAGTACCAACCCAGCCAGCAAAAAAAATCTGAAAAACGATCCGAAAAAGGAAAAAAGTGGCTGAAGTGCGGATTTTTGTCCGTTTACCGATTCCATTTTCAGATACTTTGACGATCCGTTTCCACACTAAAGTGTGCGGCAGAAACGTATGTACAGACAAGTAACGAAAATTGTTTGTGAAGTGAATACTTTTTTTTGCTATTTTTCTGAAATTTGTCTTATTGACTTTTTCGTTCAATACGTTTTCCTTCTGCACTTCACAGATAAGTTTTCATTGTTAAAAAAAATTAAATTAAATTAAGGAAGCGCCGAATAGAATTCGAATCCG
>NW_016218425.1:0-1583 GCF_001687245.7 Rhagoletis zephyria | reverse complement strand
TAGACCGCCCAGAAACAAAGCCATGCTGGTTATGACAAATAAAAGATTTGGTAGCAAAGTACGGTTTATCTTTAACTACACACTCGAACAGTTTAGGAATAGTTGAGAGTTTAGAGATGGGCCTATAGTTCTTAACATCGTTTTTATTACCACCTTTTAGAATAGGGGTTATGGAAGCAACTTTCCATTCATCAATAAATATACCTAAAGCAAGAGACTTATTAAAAATGATTTTTAGTGGTTGAATTAGGGCAGAACATTTTTTCAATAGCAGGGCAGACAGACCATCAATATCAGTTTGAGAAGAGGGTTTAAGGGAAGCTACCCCCTTTGTAATATCTTCAGTTGATAATGTCAGGGAGCCAAAATTAAGGCTCGAATTGATATCAGAAGAAATGTTAGCTGCGGTGCTACTATCAGCGGAAACAAAATTCGACCTAAAAAAGTCGGCGAACAGATTAACCACATCTTCTGGAGACTCAGCAAAATGAACGTCCAGGAAAACTGAAGATGGGATATTTGAACATGACCTCTTGGATTTGATATAAGTCCAAAAACATTTCGGATTAGATTTAATGCTCACCTCAGCAGATCGAATGTAATTTTTGTGGAGGTATTTGTCTAAGCGACTAAATTATTTTGAATATTGTTGGTATTTAAGAAACAAGTTATGGTTTCTGGTTAACTGAAATCTTTTGTAATATTTGTTTCTTAAGTTTTTAAGCTTTTTTAAATCTTTCGTGTACCAGGGTACTTCATATGATAATTTTTTCTTGACAGGTATATTTTCCAGGCAGAATTCATACATAGCCCTTTTAAAAGTTGAAAAACAGTTAGCAGTACTTAAATCTGATAAAAGGGCATCCCAATCAATATTAAGCAGCAGATTATTCAAGTTGGAAAAATCGCAAATTGGAATGCGATTTTATCCATAGAGGCTGTACAAGTAGTATTCGTAAAAATCCAGGCTTATGCCTAAGGAAACATGATGCTTATCACATGGAGTTATTGGGGATATACATTCATAAACACTATAATTAATATTATCGCTTACAAATATGAGATCTAGGATCCTATTTAGAGTATTAACAAATTTATTGATTTGCTTAAGGTTAAGGCTGAGAATACNTCGCAAATTGGAATGCGATTTTATCCATAGAGGCTGTACAAGTAGTATTCGTAAAAATCCAGGCTTATGCCTAAGGAAACATGATGCTTATCACATGGAGTTATTGGGGATATACATTCATAAACACTATAATTAATATTATCGCTTACAAATATGAGATCTAGGATCCTATTTAGAGTATTAAAAAATTTATTGATTTGCTTAATTTTAAGGCTGAGAATACAGTCAATAAAATAAGACTCATGGGCAGCACTTACATTGGATGGAGTGAGAACCAAATTAGAAATAGCGTCAGTCCATTGGACATTGTGTAAGTTCAAATCCCCCAATATGCACAAATTACTATCTGATGGATCATTTAATGCGAGCGAGACAATATTATCCACATGCATTTTATATACGAAGGAAGGAACTAACAATATTAGATTTCGTTCTTAAACCTGATATGTTCTGA
>NW_016218424.1:0-1583 GCF_001687245.7 Rhagoletis zephyria | reverse complement strand
TATTGGCCGATAATGCGGTAATACTTCTTTTCATAATGAAAAATACAAAGTTTTTTTTAATCCAATTACTAATTTTTAGTAATAAATTTGATTATAAACGTAAAAAAAAATGTTCAACTAGATTTTAAAATTGAAAAAAGGATAATAGAAAAATGGCCCCATAAGCCAGATTCCGGATATCTACCGGATACCCGGCGCATCCCTAATTAAATATAAAAACTGCCATTCAGCAGAATATTTATTTTCAACTTTAACTGTTTAGTGCATCTACTACATTGCCCACAAGTTTTCTGCGTGGATGTAGTGTTAAAACTCATTGAATTCTCCAACAAAAGGAAATTTATTCAAGAGTTCCAAAAAATACTCTGCTAGACGAGCCACGCTTAGGGACGTTCCGATACCATCAAAGTATCGATACCTACTCAAATGAGTTTACTCAAACCGCTATTTCGATACTACTTATATGAGTGAACCGAATGTATCGATACCTACTTATGTCGATAACTTTTCATCCTTTTATATGCAACAAAGCGAAAGTAATTTTCAGGCGTTATCTGTGACATACCTTTTGCGACACTCAGGTAGATCGACCTATCTCGGCAGCCAGGTTGAAAGCGCCCTATCTGAGAAAACTTTTCAAAAGCACCCTATTCCAGAATTTGATTGAAAAACGCCTTATATCAGAAATATTTTCAGTTGAGGTATCGATATGTTTATTTGATCATTAGTAACATTAGAAGTAATACGATTACTTAGACAAAAAATTAAACCTTTTAAAGGTTCCCACAAAACGTTACGGCTACAGAGCATTGCTTGAACTTTGTAAAAATATATCCCCTCTTTAGATTTTGGTGGTGCCATTGCTTAGATCAATTATTTTTCATAAAAGCGAAGCAATTATTTTCCATAGAATATATATGACCGAAAGATATTGCACTTCCTCAAATCGATTCGATACAAGTACTTTTATTTCGATACTAAGTAGGTATCGATAAAACGATTCAAGTAAAAAAAGTAGTTGGTATTGAAACAAAACTATCGAGTACATACTCGTATTTACTTATATCGGAACATCCCTAGCCACGCTGCACTTAGTAATTGCAGCTGCAATTGCATAATGGCAATGGGAAAGAACCTGATTTTGAAGCATTTAGTTGTAGTAAGTGCCGGTAGAACTTTGGTTAAAACTACAGTTCAAACTGCTATTTACAATAAAATTCCGTACACACAGTGTCGCTTTCGATAAAGTTGTAGGAACTCAAAGGTGTAAACAAAGCAAACGATAAAATTAATTTTGCTTTTTTCCGTAACGGTAAATATTCAAAGTCTGTAATTTTGTAGGATGTTGTTACTAGTATTTGCAACAAGAAATTGTTTTCGTAAATTTATAGCTTACAATAAAATCGCAATTAGGGGTCGATATGGTTTGGGAACATAATAATAAATTATACATTTTAAGAGCGCTAAGCCAAATATTAGCAAACGTGTACATAAGCGTTAAATATTTATATTTTTTTTTGTAAATACCTTATTATGGGTACTTTGTTAAATGTTGCAGGAATATCTTCTGGATCGAAAAAATT
>NW_016218423.1:0-1583 GCF_001687245.7 Rhagoletis zephyria | reverse complement strand
GATGACTTCTTTCCTTTTTTTGAACACGTCTATTAAGGCAGTGTCACACAATTGGTGCAAATTGTATCCCAATCGCGTGGATGCACAAATATTTTTCTTTATCCCAATCACGAAAGACAATTTGTTAAAAGTTTTAATAGAAATTCGGTGTATTGTGACTACAAAAAAGTTCTCGTCCCAATTTTTTTTTATGTGTACCGGACGTTATATATCGGATATCGGACGTTTTCTATACATGCATACATATACATATATGAATGTATGTTCATTATGGTGGTCCAAAAATGCATGTGAAAAAGTAAAGGGGTTATTTTAATGCTCTCACCCCTATGATTATTGTACACCGAAAAAAATTACATCCCTCAAGGCGCTCTAAGCTTTCCACGTATTTTATATGAAAAGGAAACTTTTCGTAGAAAGTTAAAGAATTCTTAAAAATCAATATTTCTCGTTCGGAAAGATTTGTTTCTCTTCAAGTGATAATACATAACATCCTATTGCTTATTTTACCATTCTTATTACTAGCGATTTTTTATGGACCCCCAATTGCATTTTTTGATGTTTCCAGGGGTCCTGTAAAAAATTGTTAATAATAGAAAATGGTTAAATAAACAAAAACACATGCACTTAGTGGTCATCAACCCATATTTTTCCCAAAGTTAGCTAGTGGAAATTTCCAAGGATAAATATTAAAGCATAAAGTTTTAAAAAGATATCTTCAGCATAATTAACTTTTCTTTAGTGAATTGGCTGCTAAACCTCGGAGAAAAGGCCACAGATTGCTATTTAGTTATTCAAGGAAAAATAAATTAATTGTGTATTTTAGAACCGTTTTCCCTTATCCCTCTATAAATGAATTGCCTTTTTCTGCAAATATTCGACCAACTTCTTATTTGTATTGAAATTGTCTGTTTTTGGTTATATTTACCTCTCGCCCATTTATTGTCCATGTCAGATTTGCTGCTGGCTTGGAATGTCGCGACGTACAGTTGCCTCGTACAATGTCACCAACGCGATATCTCGGTCTTATGCCTGTGATAATGGGATCCTTTCCCGGTACTTCTGAAACAATAGTAACGTGTTAGTTGTGGGCTAAGATTTAGTTACTGCTAATGAACATTCAATGGCCATTTCTTACACTGAGAAAAAAAATAGAATAAAAAACGTGCTAAATTAAAAAAAATACGCATATGAAAGAGCACCAACCCAACTCGTTCTAAATTTTAATATACAAATTTTAGTATTTAGTATGGAAATATGCATTTCAAATAAGCCCATATCAATATGAAGCGTTTTGCACTTCACGGATGCTTTTTCAAAATTAAGATGCACAGAAAAAAAAAATATATCCATGCTACCTGCAATAGGACTTAAACCCTGACCCTTTGGAAATCAACAAATTTTTTGAAAACGATAATCAAATAAAAAATATTAATTTGTACTATGCGTCATTTCCATCAGTGAATTCATAACATTTTTCTCAAATCATAATATTTAGCCTGCAAAGCGGAAATTCGTCACCGAACACATTAGGGTAATACGGTATGTGTTAGGTATAATCTAACAGTAATACACTCTTTTCG
>NW_016218422.1:0-1583 GCF_001687245.7 Rhagoletis zephyria | reverse complement strand
AATGGAAAATAAATTTTCTTCTACTAAAAATTTCTTAAATCAGTATGCAACTCTTAAGAAAAAAATGTTCGTACATCTCGTCGCTACCATGTCCAACCATCGAATGTGAAAATCGGCACTTTTCAAAATTTTGATTTGCCACTAATAATTTTATTTCGTATAGCAGCATTGCTTAAGTTATTGTTTTTGACAACTTGTTTGTTGGTTAATGACTGCAAATAGTTTTATAGAAAATTAGAGACGAGAAATAATACTTTCATAAAAATTTAAGTACATACATAGATTTAAAAAGCTGCTTGAATACAAAAGTTTTATGAAAATGTCACATTNCAGAGTAGATTTGCTACTCCCTTTTGGCAGTAGCAAATATTTCTCGTACGCGATGAGAGAAAGTAGAGTACCTACTTTGGTGGAGTAATAGCAAGTACGTCAAGTATTTACTCTCTCAACGCCAAGTAGTGTATGTATGCGGAAAAAGAGTAACAATGTGTTGGGAGTAGAGTACAATGCAAGGAGTACTTATTGAACAATATGCGGCAAATACACTTGCGCTGGACTCTAATACATATGTATACATATGCACCACAAATTTTCATATCTGAGTTCATATAAATATACGTTTCATTATTTGGACGCTTCGTAGATAAGCTCCTTTTGACTGCGTCGCATTTGGATGTGTATTCTCAAATTCACAATTTCTCTTTGACTAGCGAATAGTTTTTCTTATCATTCTGTGTGCCATATTCAGTGTTGCTTTGTTTTCGATTTGAAGGCTGTTGAATTTCAGATCATCTATTGTTACAGTTTGGTGGGGCTTATATCCCAATTTAGTTCCATATGTCCTCAAATAGGTAAACTATCCAATAATCTATCCTAGCCGGGCGTTCACGGCTTCTGCTTAATTGTTCCGCAAAAGACAGAAAGCCCGTTTAAATTGTTCGACTTCTAACAAGACTCTTTTAAAAAACGTTACCTTTAGTCTTTAATTTGATATGTGGAGCAGTACACATATTTACGTATTATTGAGAGTTGAGGCATATAAATAAATGAAGTGCCAGGTGTAGTAGAATAAGCATTGATTTATTCCTTTAAATATATACACATTTAATACATTTATGCAATGTTAGACTTTATCGATAGGGCAAAATTTTAAAAGATTTTTAAATAAATATGTACAGTAGGGCGCGTAAATTTTTTTTGACTATGCGCCAAATAACGAAAACAGGTTTCGAAGAAAATGTAAAAATTAACACTGTTCCGCCCTCTGGTGGAGGATTTAAGAAAAAGGTAAGTGCAAAAATAAATTCCTCATACCAAAACCCCTTATAGTATAGGATTACGCAACAACATACAGAAAAATGCTTAAAAACATATTTTTGCAATTTGACAAACTCCAAATTGATTTTAGACGCACAGTTTCTTTGGCAAATTTTCTAAGAATTCAACATAGTATCCTACTGTGCTATATGCGCATAGTCGAAAAAGTCTCTCATATCTATAAATTGACCCGCCCTAATGTACAGCCTGCTGAGATCATCTATTTTTATACCCGAGCGCACTTGTGCACAAGGGTATTATAACTT
>NW_016218421.1:0-1583 GCF_001687245.7 Rhagoletis zephyria | reverse complement strand
TCTAGCTGCTCACTCAGCACAACTCAGCAGCAGCAATGGCGGCAGCAAAACTCTCTCAATTTAGTCATAATTGAGAAGGCAATGCCGAAAGCGTAAAATTCAGGGGCGCCTGAAAATGCTGGAAAAGCTCAAAAAGTCTGGCCGACCAAGGAAAATATGGCGTGGAGAATATGCAGCTACGTTTGAGTTGGCAATTTGTCAACCTAAAAGTGTAACTGTGTATGCGGTTCTGCTGCCGTTCAACTACCGTGCCGCCAAGTACCACAAAGTTGAAGAAAAGGAAGAAGGAAAAGTAAAAAAACGGCAGTGTGTGCAGGAAGAACTCAGTCAGTGTGCTCCAAAATGTGTGAATTTCACTGGCAAAGTTTGATCACTAAAAGAAGAAGAAGGAAAGAGAAAGCGAGCCGAAATGGAGACATAGTCGCAGACAGAAAAAAGACAAGAAATTTGCATTTAAATTGAAAGAACACCAAGAAAAAAGAGAATGGAAGGACTGGCAGGCGAGAACAGAGAGAGAGAGAGAGAGAGAGAGCAAGACAAATTCGCTGCAAAGTGAATGCAAATAAAGAAAGCGAAAATGGGGAAAAACTGGCGCACAAATAGCACATCGAGCCCCAATATGGGCGAATTATTCTAATAAACTCTCTCTCTCTGTGTGTGTCGCACACTCAAAAACCCCGCAAATGAAAGAGCTCGGCACTCTTTCCCATTTTTTTCTGTGCTAGCACGCAGTTTCCAATCTTCATTCCCCACTAAAGAAGAAGTATCACCGCCAAGTAATATAGTAATTTTAATTTGTCCCCCCTCTTCCTTCTCTTTCACAAGCTGAAAAAATTGAAAAATACTTTACATTCCCGCGCGCATTTGCGCAAAAAGTCAAGTGCGACAATTGTTTGAGTGCTGTACGAGAGAAAGTATGTTTTAGCAAGGGCTGCTAGCAAGTGCGCTCTGATAACAACGGTCCGGAACGGCGACAACTCGACTACCACCAACTACTGAGGTTCTTTTCAAAAAATGGCGGCAAAAAATGGAAAAAAATAGCCAAATATGTACAGAGAAAACAGGCAACGTCAGTATAAAACGAAGGAAAGATAAAAAAGAATTCTCACCAGACCGACAGACAGACAGAGAGAGAAAGACAGGCATCAGAAGCTGAATGTCGACTTTGAATGAAAAAGGAAAAGGAAAAAAAGGAAAAATACTAGTAAAAAATGTAAACACAGGCACAGGCACATTGTGACGCTGTGCTTGTGTTCCATTACAGAGCAGAAAAAGCACAGGACTCAACAAAGACAGACCAGCCACACCGGCTCAAAGGCTCACAAAAGCTGGTGCCNGACAGACCAGCCACACCGGCTCAAAGGCTCACAAAAGCTGGTGCCCCCGCCGTTGCTTCCAGTGCCGCCAGTGTTAGCAAGGAACAGAATGAAAAGAGAATTCACCACCAGCCAAAGTGTGCACAGTAATTTAACACCAGCAAAACTGAAAGGGGAAAAAATGAGAAGCAGTACCGCAGCACCGGTCTCTTCCGCTAGAAACAGCAGCAATCAGCGGCACTAATGCACATAGAGCATGTGCAAATA
>NW_016218420.1:0-1583 GCF_001687245.7 Rhagoletis zephyria | reverse complement strand
TCTGAAATCAACACAAAACTAGACAAACTTTTCGTATTCTTCTTCTTTATACCCCTTATTAGGCATTCACAAAGCAACGTGCAGTGGTGCTAATTTTGTGGAACTTAGGATAAACATTTTCAGGGTTTTAGAAAAGCATAGAACACGTCCCACAAATTTACTTGGCATCGAAATTGCCAGCGTACAAATTAATCTACATTTGAAATATACTTTTTGCCGAATAGCTCATAATAATATAATTATACCATTATATTATTCAATTATTATTTTTAATTTTACCATGGGTTATTATAGGAAATTCGACATTATAATCACATAGGCTTAAGACCCGACCCCAAATGGTGTACGCTCCTTTCAAACAAATTTGAATTGTTTTCGCAGTTTTTTTTTTTTATTAAACAGTTATATAATAGCCCTAAAGATGGCTGGAACTATAAACTGATTCTATCTTACGACTAGGAAATCCAATCCCGCAAACGCGGAATCTCGCGCCATTTTTGCGTGATCAGAAATGAGGGATTACACTTGCGGGATCCGCGGGATTTGCGGGACTACATAAAAAAATTAAAAAGACGAATGTGAGCAGTGATCGGATTTAAAGAAAAGGCGTGGTAGAATCTGGAAAAAAATCTGGTAGATTTCAAAGAAATGTGTGAGATGTCAGGTTTTGGATCAAACTTTGTACAAAAATTAAAAAAATTCTGCAAGGTTTCACCTAAATTGCAAACATTTTCAATAGAATCTAAAAAAAAAATAATGTTAGTATAATAAAGTGCAAGATTGAAGTTGGTAAAAATTGCGTTGAGTTGTGGCAATTTTTTTCCTTGAACGTGTAAAGCAGTTCCTTCCATATCAACATATTTTGAAAGATTTCTGCAAACTTGCGGAGTGCTGCCAGCTTTTCTTTTTATCACATCACGATGTAGCGAATAAATGTGGTACGTTTCAGAAACCGCTACTTGCGATTTGCCGATTTTGACAATTCTCAAGTAAAAGTAAACAACGCTTTAGAAACTTTAGATGCACTGAAATTTGTTTATTTATTTATTTAATCTAGAAATAAATTTGCTAATACTTTCACAAAAATCGCCGTTTTTTTAACATTTTCGCTTTAATTCTTTTCATAAATCATATATTTTGCAATTTAACACAATAAAACCAAGTTCCCTGTCGAAAAATTGAATATTGAGAAAATTTATTATTTTATACTACGTTCAAATTGACGAGCTAAACATGTTATGGGCCGGTTGTTCAATGTCTGATTAGCACAAATCGGAGGTAGAAGCTCCGGTTAAATACAACGACTGCTTTATCGATCACATGTTATATGCGTGATTTCGAAAACGTCGACAATAATGTTTAGCCGGCAAGTGGGGATAACCAGACATTGAACAACCGGCCCTAAATTGGCTTGAACCAGTTAAATGAACAAAACATGTTCATAAACAAGTTAAATCGCATGCAATTGTTTTTGGAAAGTTGAACCAGTAAAATCATTTAACTCGTTTGAAAACCAGTTCAACGCAGAGTTGTGTCGGAAAGCTTTCTGCTCCGGCCAATCAGAAAGACCCAAAAGCTTTCAT
>NW_016218419.1:0-1583 GCF_001687245.7 Rhagoletis zephyria | reverse complement strand
GCAATTGGATATCACCCAGAAGACCAGAAAACAGAAAAAAGAAAAAAAAAGAAAAAAACACCACGGGACCAGAGTGTCTGTGTGCAGGGTGCAGTCAGATTTGAGAACCACTGGCATTGGCACTGGCAGCACACACTTCATTTACCTGTCAGTAAAAAAGGGAAAGGGAAAAGAAAGATGCAAGTGTAGTACTAGCAGACCAACGTTGGGGAATACACAGAGAGACACAGAACAGGGCGCGGGCGTGTGCCAGCCGAAAAAAGCACTGCTTCGATCAAGATATTGTCACTCAACACAGCATTCTCAATTTCAGGCACAGCACACGAGCATTCAAATTATCTTCAGCAGGCACTACACACTACACTACACTACACTACCACTTTGAGGCGACTTCACTTCTTTATTGTCGGTGGTGGTGGTGGTGGTGTTCACGAGAACAACAGTAACAACAGCGGCAGTGAAGTTGTGTGCACCGACAAATAAACAAAGCACACAGTACAGAGTAAAGTGACACTACAAAACTGTCGAAACTATGAGAAATTGAAAAAAGAGGAGAAAGGAGAAAGTGAAAATGCCGTTATTCTACCACCGCTGCCGCCTAATGGTGAGATAACTCTCTCCTTTTCTTTCTCGTTTTCTCCCGATCAAGTGCCGCCAATCAAGACACACAAGTGCACACACAATCGATGATGATGCTCACTGACGGGGCCGTTTAGTTTTCCATTAGGCAGCAGCACAGACATTGGAAAACGAGGAGCACGTTACTCCCAATGATTCTTTGGCAGAATCACTGGCTCGGAACCGATTCGTTACTTAAATGATGATCGCTCGCTTGCTGGCTGCTGTGATTCGAAACTCACAATTAGAAAAAAGAAGGAGAAAAACAAAAGCAAAAAAGTCAAACAGTAGCCATTTAGCAAAGTAGACACTGATTCAGCAAAGGCAAAAAGAAAGCAGAAATGATACATAATAAATTGATTCTCGGGTTGCCCAGTGTGCAAAAATCCTCAAGAATGAGGAATGGTAGGCGTAATGAGTGGAGCATCAAAAGTAAGAGAAGAAAAAGAGAGAGAAAGAAGTCACTGACACTGTCTGTCAAGTGGGCTCCAGTGGCACTGGCAGCAATCAGATCAACGATAGTAGTACTTCTCTGAAACTCTTCTGCCAATCAGCGGTGGTGGTATCCCCAAAGTGACACCCAAATCGGCAGCAACAGCAGCAGCAGCAGTCCCAATACACACAATCCCCAAATCGAAGCAGGATCATGCAAAACGGGACAGAGAAAAAGGTCTTTCTACTTTACTAGAAAAAGTAAAAGGCAATTCGAGCACTTTTATCCTTTTGCAGGTTTCGGCTCGTTGCAGCCAGCCAGCCAGCCAGCTAGCCCGCGCCTCGCAAATACAGCTAAACAGCAGCTTAAATGAAGCATAAAAGAATAAAGAAAGGAAAAGCAGAAACAGAAGCAGTAAGAATTGGACAGCAGCAATTACAGCAGCAGCAGCAGCTCTGCTGGCACCAATTGACAAAAGAGAAGGAGCGACGCTGGTCAGGCGCCATTGCTGCTGCTAAGAAGAGAATGAAAA
>NW_016218418.1:0-1584 GCF_001687245.7 Rhagoletis zephyria | reverse complement strand
TAGGCTAAAAACAATGTATTGCAGTTTATCAAAAGTAGCAGTGTGCAGCTCAACAAAAAGGATGTGCACAGTTTATAAACACACTCGGCGGCAGAGTATACAAATTAGTAGCGCTGATTTGGGATAAAATGAATTCAGTGCACTCAGTTCAGGATGATCATCATCATCAGCTGTTGTTGTTGTTATATTAAAAGACTCGGTCCATGTACTGGCCACCGCCGGCATTGGTGGCCGCCACGGCGCCGGGAGCGCCCGGCGGCCCGCCAGGTCGGCCCTGGTGCCCGGGAACGGGGTGAAAGTTGCCGTGAGCGGCGAGGGGCCCGCCCGCCTGGCCCGGCGGGACGCCCACCTGTCCCTGCGGCAGCACCTGCCTCCGACGGGAGGTGGTAAACTCGAACATGGAGTTGTTGTAGTGCGAGAGCATAATCGACAGATCGGTGGGCAGCGGGTCGTTCCAGAAGAAGTCGTGGTTGAGGGCAGAGTCAGAGTCGATGCGGTGGGCCGGGTCCAGGGTGAGCAGCTTGTCAAGCAGATCCAGCGCGTCCGCCGACTTGATGTACACCTTGAGGCGTTCCTTCACCCGTCGTCGCTGTCCCTTGATCAGCTCCAGCTTGGTGAACAGCTCCAGGCGCTCCACGCCGGGCCACACCTCGGGCGTGATGGAGCCGCACAGCTGCGAGATGAGCGTCAGCTGCGCCTGTTCCGTGGAGCCCTGGAGGATGGGCGTTCGTNATCCAGCGCGTCCGCCGACTTGATGTACACCTTGAGGCGTTCCTTCACCCGTCGTCGCTGTCCCTTGATCAGCTCCAGCTTGGTGAACAGCTCCAGGCGCTCCACGCCGGGCCACACCTCGGGCGTGATAGAGCCGCACAGCTGCGAGATGAGCGTCAGCTGCGCCTGTTCCGTGGAGCCCTGGAGGATGGGCGTTCGCGTCCACATCTCCGCCATGATGCAGCCGGCGCCCCACAGGTCAATCGGCGGGCCGTAGTTGCGCGCGCCCAGGAGAAGCTCAGGTGGTCGGTACCACAGTGTGACGACGCTGAAAGTAGACAGGAACATTAGAATAAGCATGAGCAAGTTTACAAGACACTGCTTACCGATTAGTGTAGCGATTGGAGGAGTCGCTCTTCACCTCGGAGATGGCCCGCGCCAGGCCAAAGTCGGCCAGTTTGAGGACGCCCGACTTGGTGATGAGAATGTTGGCCGCCTTCATGTCTCGATGTAAAATCTTTTGTTTGTGTATGAAGAAGAGGCCGTTCAGTAGTTGCTGCATCACCTTCTTGATTTCACCTTCACAAAAACAGAGCAATTAGAATCAACAGGAAACAAAAAGTGAAGTGGAGGAGGGGGAGGGTACTAACCAAGAGAAAACTTGACGTTGACGTTGGAAAGCAGTCCGGCGAGATCGTGTTCACAAAACTCGAATACCAGGTAAAAGGTGGCCTTGTAGTTGGGTTGTGTGGAAGAGGTGCGGCAAATCTCGATCAGTGGGATGACGTTTTCGTGTTTTAGCAGTTGCAGAATTTTGATCTCCCGAAGGGCAGTTATCGGAAAGCCTTCCTTTTCATTCTCCATCAGGACCTT
>NW_016218417.1:0-1584 GCF_001687245.7 Rhagoletis zephyria | reverse complement strand
TTGAAAACAATAAAAAATAAAAGAAAATTAGATAAAAAACTAAATTTTAAAATAAGCTTTACTAAAATTTATACAAAAAGGGCAAAATAAATTAAAAGCGGGACATGAGAAATATGTTCCTAAATTATTAAATTAAACTTAGAAGAAACTATTTTTCTGTTTAAAGTAGTATGATTTAAAAATAAAATAATTCAATTTATAAAAAAAATAAAACAATACATTAAGAGAAAGAAAACTTAAAATAAGTTTCAAAAAGTTTAATTAATTTAAAAAAATATATTATTTTTTTTAACAATAACATCAAGAAAATTAATTAAAAAATAAAACAAAAAATATAAAAAAATCAGTTAATAAAAATTAAGTGAAATAAAAAATATTTTTATTTTTGAAATAATATACATAATGTAAAAATTAAAAGATATAAATATAGTAAAAGAAAAAAAAATATGAATTAAAAGAAAGAGAACATAGAATATGTTCCTCAATATTAGAGAAAATTAAGCAAACTATTTTTCTTTTGAAACAATAAAATCTTAAAATTAAAAGAAAATTTAATCCAAAAAAAAAGATTTTAGAAAAATAAATTTAAAAAGCGTTTCTGAAAATTAAATGAAATAAAAAAAAATCTTTTTAAGAAAATAAAGTCTTCAAAATAAATAAAAAAATAAAAAAATGAAAAATAAAAAAATTCATTGCCCGAAGACTCGAGCTCGGATCTCTCAAATGGTAACCAAGTGCTTTGCTGACTCGGCCATTGCGACTTTTGGAGCAGCGTGATCAAAATGATATATGCATGTAAATACATCTCCATTTGGAACAAGCTGAAGTGCTTTCTTACGACTTTCGTGCCAAAATAAACAAAATCTTTCAAGCGATCTTGCCTAATGTTTTCCTGCAGGGAGGCTATGCATTCCTCTCTTTAAGTCTATGTATGGTTGGTTTGTAAGAGTTCAAAAGGAATTAAATGTTACAATTCTTTTCATTTTTCCATATATGTACATAAATACTCGTCTCACACTTTTGGCAAATGCTGATTGTCTTTACAACGTATTTCTTCTTCAACTTCCTATTACCGTCTGCAATGCAGCAGCGCATTCATAACTTCATAGCTGGGCGGATGCAACCATATTTCTTTTATTGTTGTTGTTGTTTTTTTTCTTTGTTCTTTTCAAAAGTGAATTCTCTAACAAAAGGATCTTTAATGATGAGCGTGTGAGATGGACAAACACACAAAACTCAGAACTCAAAAAGCGAAGAGAAGTGGCTTTTGTCAATTGCCGCGCACACACAAACACAGCAACACACACTCTGTGCACACACACGGCTTAACAATTGCAGTCAGCACTGATAAATAAATAAGCATTAAGTACAACGAACGATAGTCATCTATGTAATATTTGTATAGTGTTCGCCTTTTAAATAGTCTACCTGCTGTGCTGGAAATTAGTGTTTTGTGTCCTTTTTGGAAATTCCAAGAAATTTGTACTCCGTACAGAGACCCGAGCTGTGTTTTTATTGTCTACGGAAGTGCGGAGTACCAAATACTTCTATGCAATGAATTCACTACACTTGAGAATGTGTGTA
>NW_016218416.1:0-1584 GCF_001687245.7 Rhagoletis zephyria | reverse complement strand
CGTTCCTGAATTTCCGGATGCATCGCCAGCAACACAATCGTCGAGTACACCGCAATAGCTGACGTCTCGTAGGACTGCAAAAATAGTTAAAGTTACGCAAGTCATGTGTGCTTAAGCGAAATTAATTTTGTCGATTTAAATGGCATTGCGCTATTATATACATATGTACCCTCTATGTATTACTCTATTAATTGATATTTTTTGAAATCTTTGACTTTCTTTAACAAATTGTTGATTTATTTTGATCTCTTTAGTAAAATTTTTACACGTATATATAAACAATACCTAATGTACAAGTTTTACCTTAGCACTTACAAGTTATTTTTTTCTTTTAATAACCTTAATATTTGTAGTTAATAGCCACTTCCGTTAACGCTTAAATGCATACTTTTTTATTTTGGTATTTATGGGTTTTTTTTTCAAAGCTTAAGTACTTGTTTGCTTACGAATTGTTCGGGCCAGCAAAGCAACAACCATATTACTATCGCACCTGAAAGACTTGTCACGAAAATAGTACCTAAGAAAAAGTGCGAGTATTCCAGCAACACCGATTGAATTGGTATACAGTTATTCGTATGGTAATTTCATATTCTAGCAATGCACCTTTGCACATATACCTAACTGAATCAGACTTCAGCTAGTTTTTGTGTCGCTTGTTGAATCGCAGAAGCCCAATAAAGGCAAATTAAATATTTTTGAAATGAAGAAGTCGAGACGAATCGATTGGTACCAAATTTACTTTATTTAGACTGAAGGCTCTTTCGGTATTTAGCCAAGCCTTTTATTTTTGCCGGAAATAATAAAAGTCACTTTTTAACCGCTATTATTTCACTGAAAAAATAAAAGTCAGCTTTTTTTCAAAAAGTTAGGAAAATAAAGCGCACGAGGGATTCTTATAGAGAATATCCTGAGGACCTCAAGAACTTTGAAAAATCTTGTCTACAACAATATTTTGTCCTTGACTTTTATATTTTTTAAAAATGTCTATTTTTCTCGACCAACAACGCCCTCAATTCAGCGGCAAGGAAGAAGCTACTCAACAATTTTTTCCACACAACCTCAGAGGTAAAGTTATTGGCGCGTTTTATTTTCATGTGGTTTCACCAGTAGTCCTAATCCACACATATGCAGTTATTTTCACCAAAATAAAAGTCTTTAGAATCAGAGAAAAGTCGTATTGATAACAGGACAAAACCTTTTTGCTAATTATAGTTTCAACTGACTGAAAATAGTTATTCATGGGCTCGGCCTGTTGGTGAACGAACCCACAGTTCAAAACACACGCCAAAAACAACGATCTCCGAGATACTGTGAAAAAAGTTTTAAGTAGCTTTCCCCTTGCCGCTGCATTGAGCGCGTTGTTGATCGAGATCTACACGTCGTACGCGAACATATAAATAATGCCTTTAATGGAAATTTTGTCCTCTACAACTTTGCCATTTAAATGTGCCACTTATTTCAAATACAAATTTCTCAAAATTGGAAAAAAACCGCGCCATTTTATGCATTTTTTGCATATTATTAGCAATAAGTAATAGCTTAAAAAATGATAGGCACATGAAAATTGTAGGGAATCGAATTCTC
>NW_016218414.1:506-1584 GCF_001687245.7 Rhagoletis zephyria | reverse complement strand
AATATTAACAGAAATATTCTCATGTGTATGTTTGCTTTTATTGTCAAAGGGTAACAATGTTCAAAGATCGGTGATCAGAGACAGTTCTATCTATTTTGATATCTTTCCCAAGTTAATCCAAAAAACAATAGAGGTGAAAAAGACTGCTGATCGGCAGATAATCATCGCTTGAACCGCAGCACTGCTTGAAGATGTTTTGGCACTTACTTTAAAAAAATCGTCTTCTACGAACAANAAAAAGTCGTCTTCTACGAACAATCACACAAAACCAGGTAGCGTCGTAGAAGACGTACAGCGCCCCTGATTTTACGAGTCCGGCAAGCTGCGACGTATAGTGAAAGGAAAGAGAGAAAGCAACAGGCAGTTGGCTTGCTCAGTGGTGCTTATTTTGATTTGAGCTGTTCATTTTGTCAACTGTGTCCTCAGCAGCTGAATTTAACTTTACTTCTTTCCATTTGATTTGTTACGTGCCCAAGCAGCTACACAGAAAAATGTCTGACACTGACGGTGACATGTACGACGAGTTTGATTGTGGAAATAATGATGAAGAAAATGGTGAAGAAGAGAATGAGGGAATAGTGGTGAAGGAAGAAGAAGATTCGGAGATTGAGAACGTTGTTTTGGAAAGTGTCGATCAACCAGTAGGCAATGGTAAGTGGTAGGAAATTGATACTATTAACTTTACTCATGAACTTTTTTAAATCAACAGAATCAAAAATTAAAACTGAAGAGCCGGTTGAAACCTCAATTAATATGTACGATGATGAGTATCGTTGGTTTATGGAAAAAAATTTTGCTGCTACTGCTGAAAATGTCAATGAAGCATTGAGTGTGAATGAAGAATTGGAAACTGACTCTGATGTCACTGAAATTGCTGATGAGGATTATGAAGCAGTCAGTGGTGAGTGGGCAGTGGGTGTGCTTATTTATTCTGTTGTGTAACACTTTTCATTCTGCAGACCCTCAGCCAATTGAAACAGTAATCAATGGAAGCTCAAACAGTGCCTCCGGTGAACAACAGACAAACCGTCGACAAGTCAAAAAGCACAAGTGTCAGCAGTGCAACAAAAGCTTTGAT
>NW_016218414.1:0-330 GCF_001687245.7 Rhagoletis zephyria | reverse complement strand
TCTCAAAAGGCACCAAAAAGTTCACAGCAACTCTAGACCATTTCAATGCACCATTTGTCAGCGAACGTTCAAATGGAAACTAGGTCTCAAATACCATCTCCAAGCTAAGCATTCACAGTAATACTACTTTACCTGTCCTCTTTATGGCAATCTGTATTTTAGTCAATTTTTTTCATCTGTCATTCAGTGTAATCACTACTACAGAATTTAAACATTTTTTTTGTAAAATTATTTTCCTGCCTACAATTTCACTGAACACTACGTTTTAATACTCCAAGAATCATAAAATAAAATCACTTTTTGAAAAATTTTTGTATTTTTCTGCAAAAA
>NW_016218412.1:1409-1584 GCF_001687245.7 Rhagoletis zephyria | reverse complement strand
GTCAGGCGGTGGAACGTCGACTCCGTCATCATCGACTGCGGGCTCGCGTCCTTCTTCTCCACAACTTTCCGTGCTGCTATCATTGAGTAGGGCGGAAAGGTGTTCCCTCCATAATTTAAGTACGCTCTGGACATCAGTTACTAGGTCGCCATTATTGTTCTTACAGGAGTGCGCC
>NW_016218412.1:474-1335 GCF_001687245.7 Rhagoletis zephyria | reverse complement strand
GAAAAGTGTTCCCTCCATAATTTAAGTACGCTCTGGACATCAGTTACTAGGTCGCCATTATTGTTCTTACAAGAGTTCGCCCTGGTCTTTAAACCTTCCGCAAGTCACNCGCACTCACGTATTTCGGCCTCTCTCTTCTTATTGCGACAAATACGTCTGGCTTCCCTCTTCAGATCCCTATAGCGGTCCCACATAGCACGCGTTGCGCCCGATCGCAGCGTGGCCTTGTAGGCGGCATCTTTCTGCTGCTTTCTTTCCTGACACCCCTCATCGTACCAGTTGTTCTTTCGGGCTCGCTGAAATCCGACTACTTCTTCGGCGGCGGTACTTAATGACCGGGAAATGCGGTTCCACTGCTCGCATATGTCGGTTTGTTGAAGAGTGCTCTCTGAGAGCAGGTGTGAGAGTCGAGTAGCGAAAGCGCTGGCTGTCTGTTGTGATTGCAGCTTTTCGACGTTAAGCTTTCCTTGCATATTTGGGCGCACATTTTTTGCTGCACAGAGGCGGGTGCGTATCTTGGCTGCAACAAGATAGTGGTCCGAGTCGATGTTTGGGCCTCGGAGTGTGCGTACGTCTAAAACACTGGAAGCGTGCCTTCCGTCTATCACAACATGATCGATTTGGTTTCTCGTTTTTCGATCCGGAGACAGCCAGGTAGCTTGATGGATCTTTTTATGCTTGAACCTAGTACTGCATACTACCATGTTTCGGGCCCCGGCGAAGTCGATCAGCCTCAATCCGTTGTCGGACGTTTCGTCGTGGAGGCTGAATTTTCCGACGGTGGTTCCAAAGATCCCTTCTTTGCCCACCCTGGCATTGAAGTCGCCAAGCACGATTTTGATATCATGACGGGGTAGCGAC
>NW_016218412.1:0-434 GCF_001687245.7 Rhagoletis zephyria | reverse complement strand
AGTAGCGAAAGCGCTGGCTGTCTGTTGTGATTGCAGCTTTTCGACGTTATGCTTTCCTTGCATATTTGGGCGCACCTTTTTTGCTANGATCGATTTGGTTTCTCGTTTTTCGATCCGGAGACAGCCACGTAGCTTGATGGATCTTTTTATGCTTGAACCTAGTACTGTATACTACCATGTTTCGGGCCCCGGCGAAGTCGATCAGCCTCAATCCGTTGTCCGATGTTTCGTCGTGGAGGCTGAATTTTCCGACGGTGGTTCCAAAGATCCCTTCCTTGCCCACCCTGGCATTGCAGTCGCCAAGCACGATTTTGATATCATGACGGGGCAGCGCTCGTACGTGCGCTCCAAGCGCTCATAGAAGACATCCTTGGATGCCTCATTCTCCTCTTCCGTCGGGGCATGGGCGCAGATGAGCGAGATGTTGAAGAATC
>NW_016218411.1:0-1584 GCF_001687245.7 Rhagoletis zephyria | reverse complement strand
ATCTGCGCCGTTCATGCAATCGATAAAAATGATGTGCAATAAGGTTTTAATTTTCGGAAAGAGTTGCCACTTTTTAAAAAATTTAATTCAAAAGATTTAAAAATTAAATCAAACATTATGGTTATCAAACCAAACGGTTTCGAAACGCCTTTAATTCTTAACCACATTTAGGAGGGTTGCCACTTGTTTGAAAAATAAAATTCTACTTGGATTTAGGCAATTAGTTAATAGAAATATTTATTACAGCATTGGCATCAGACGAAAGAGGTTCAGAAAGGGTGTAGTTTGAAAATAATTTGAAGAGGGTTGCCATCTGTTCGAAAATCTNTTGAAAAACATTACGAATATTTTAAAAACTTCGAAACGTGATCACTTGTTTGAGTCACTGTATATAATACGCGAAGAGATTTTACATCCAGGTTTTCAGATCTGCGCCGTTCATGCAATCGATAAAAATGATGTGCAATAAGGTTTTACTTTTCGGAAAGAGTTGCCACTTTTTAAAAAATTTAATTCAAAAGATTTAAAAATTAAGTCAAACATTATGGTTATCAAACCAAACGGTTTTGAAACGCCTTTAGTTCTTAACCACATTTAGGAGGGTTGCCACTTGTTTGAAAAATAAAATTCTACTTGGATTTAGGCAATTAGTTAATAGAAATATTTATTACAGTATGGGCATCAGACGAAAGAGGTTCAGAAAGGGTGTAGTTTGAAAATAATTTGAAGAGGGTTGCCATCTGTTCGAAAATCCGAATTTAGCTAAACTATATATAAATATGTTAAATGTTAATTTTTAAATGATAAAATATGGGTGTCAAATGTGAAAGTGTTAAAACTCTTCAATTAGATCTTTAGTTCGAAGATCGAGAATATTTTTGAGGTGTTTGAGGCAGTTTGGTAACTGTTTAAAAAGTTAAATTAAAATTATTAAATAATTTAAATGTTTTGTAAAAAGATGGGTATCAATCGAAATAGGTTTGAAAAAAACTTATGTCTTAACGGTATTTAATAGAGTTGCCACGTGTTTTAAAACTTGAATTCAATTTAATTCAGCAATTAATTGAAATATGTATCACAAAGTCATACGGNTAGTTAATAGAAATATTTATTACAGCATTGGCATCAGACGAAAGAGGTTCAGAAAGGGTGTAGTTTGAAAATAATTTGAAGAGGGTTGCCATCTGTTCGAAAATCTGAATTTAGCTAAACTATATATAAATATGTTAAATGTTAATTTTTAAATGATAAAATATGGGTGTCAAATGTGAAAGTGTTAAAACTCTTCAATTAGATCTTTAGTTCGAACATCGAGAATATTTTTGAGGTGTTTGAGGCAGTTTGGCAGCTGTTTAAAAAGTTAAATTAAAATTATTAAATAATTTAAATGTTTTGTAAAAAGATGGGTATCAATCGAAATAGGTTTGAAAAAAACTTATTTCTTAACGGTATTTAATAGAGTTGCCACGTGTTTTAAAACTTGAATTCAATTTAATTCAGCAATTAATTGAAATATGTATCACAAAGTCATACGAAAGAGATCTAAGAATATTTTGGTTGCCACCTGTTTGAGATGTCGAATTA
>NW_016218410.1:0-1584 GCF_001687245.7 Rhagoletis zephyria | reverse complement strand
CAATTGCACCAAGATGACGTCACGCAAAAATTACGCTCAAACATCCTCTATCATTGGTGCAATCTTGTATTCTATCGTTCTTGTTAACTACACGTATGCATGTATGTAATTTATATGTACATACATACATATATGTTACTACCATAATTCATATATTTGTGCATATTCCTACATTCCTTCCAACCGAAAAGCATTTGCTTGCATTACTTACATATACATATGTACATATGTATGNCATATACATATGTACCTATGTATGTATGCTGTATGCATAACAAAATGCATACCCAAAACAAACGCGAAAAATATCTCCCATACAACGTCGTTGAAAATTTTCGCGATAAGCTGTTGTGAGTGATCGCGAATGGATTATTTGGGCTGCAATTTAGTTCGGCATCCCCGGAGTTCCGCATTAAGGTAGCTATGGAACGGTAGAGGGAGTTCTCCTGATTGCAAATATATACACCCCTATGCTGTAATCCGAAAGTTCGTAGTTACGAATTCGTAGCTCCGTTCCGAAAATTCGAAAATTGGTATGCTGTAATCCGATCGTAACTATCAACGGCGTTGCCAACTAAAATAGTGAAATTCGAAGTTCTTAATCAGCTGCTTTGACAGAAACAAATCAAAACAAATATAATCGCAAGTGAACAGTGAAATAAAAAAAAATTGTTTAATCGTATTTGAAAAAGCTTTTCCTTAATTAAGTAAAATAGAATGGATTCAGTGGCCGGTGCACTTTTGTCTCAGGAGGAAGAACATGCTGCAGTCAACTGTTGCATTAATATACAAAGGAGATTGCTACGAGACAGTTCTGATCCATTTAGCTTAAATGATAAAATGTAAGTTTTATAATTGATTTCACTGATATACATATAAAATAATCGTTTAAATGTTTAAAGATTTGTAAAAAATTTCCGCCTCAACAAAGACGCATTTAAAAGCGTTTTCACAATTATGGAGGAAGAGCTTGGGCGAAGTGTAAAATCATCATCGGTGACTCCTGTAAGTAGATTGATGGCAGTTTTAAGGTTTTTCGCTGAAGGAAGCTACCAACACGGTGTTGGGAAAGCTTTTGATGTGGGGTTGGCGCAATCAACGTTCTCAAAAACATTGACAAAAACTTTAAACATCTTGGAACGCCGACTGTGCCCAGTATGGATTAAATTGTCAATGACGGAGGAGGAGAATAAACGAGCCAAAATGTGGTTTTACAGGAGAACGCAATTCCCTGGCGTTATTATGTGTGTGGACGGCACGCACATTAAAATACTTCCTCCTGCAGACGAACCGTATTTGTACTACAATCGTAAGGGATACTACAGCTTAAATGCAATGGTGGTAAGTAAAACCACAAGAGCAAAGTGATTTTGTACGTGCAATTTATCGTAAATTTATTAAATAGATTTGCGATAACAAGATGCAAATAAGGTGCGTTGATGCTCGGTTTCCAGGCAGTAGCCACGACTCACATGTGTGGAATGTAAACGCTGCAAAAACCTATTTTGAAAAGAGATATCGGCAAGGAGACAAAGCAACTTGGATATTAGGTATGTTATAAGTGGAATGAGAGCAAAATGTGTT
>NW_016218409.1:392-1584 GCF_001687245.7 Rhagoletis zephyria | reverse complement strand
GGGCACATACACTTGTTCCTATCTCTGTCGAGATTTCGTTTGGCTTCTGTTGCGGCCGGCTCGTAAACAAGAAAAAGATTTTGGTTTTTATTAAATAAATAATGTGTAAACGTTGAGATTCTTAAGCAAACAATGAATATAAAAACCCCTATGGTTTTGGATACTATATTGTTTAATTTGCCGATTAGCTAATGCCAATTTTTCATATCATTATTGGAAAAACCCTCAGGGCAAATATATACATATAAATACATACATATGTATTTATACATATAATTATATTAAAAATAATAAACACGAATATATACATATGTACATAGTACTTAAATATGTACTAGCTAATGCTCCTTATTAAAAATTGGCGTTTAGCCAAAAATCTCTGAAAATAGTTTGGCATTAAATTACATAGAGTTTTAGATAATAGCAAAAAACAATACAATAATTTTTAGATATAAGACGCAACACTTCTTAGCTGCATTTAAAGATGCTGCTTCCAGTTGTTTACAGTTTGTTGATTGTTTGTTTTGGGGGTTAGCAACCTCTACAAAAATGGGCAATTTGTCACCTGAAATGCAAAAAGCGGGAGATCAGGGGTATGTATGTACATATGCACATATATGCATATATAGTTTTTGTAATTAAAACCGGATGAAACAGACTTCGCTTTCTAAAAAGGAAATATATGTACAAACAAACTTACGAACATACATACATGCATATTTAGGTACATACATATGCAACTAGTTTCAACATACCCTGAAGGAAAGATTGGTCCAATTGCTCGAAAAATATAGTCGTAGGTATAGTAGCTTTGTATCTAGACCAAAGATAGTCCAAAAATATAAAGCAATGTAATGTAAAACAGGTGAATTATACTAAAAGTGGTCCGAATGTTATGCATAAGATATGACTTTTGATCTAAAACTGGTGTCATGGAGTAGCGGACAACGGATACAATTAACGACTTACTGATATATAGGCACTTAGTCAAGAAATTTTCATGCCGACGTTGGCATGCAGAGATAGTATCCGCTTAGAAAATCTGAGAACCCCGGTTCGAATCGCAGCTGGCGCAAGTTTTATTTTTGTTTTTTTTTTCCCAAAACTGGTTACAATGTAAGGCAGAAGCGGACAATTGGTCCGAGCCTACGGCATTCAATGTTAAATGTAAATAGAATTTTACATGTTGTTG
>NW_016218409.1:0-254 GCF_001687245.7 Rhagoletis zephyria | reverse complement strand
AATGTGATACACTGGCACTGGGCCAATCATCAATAACACAACGCGAAGCGAAAGCAAAAGTGGTGTGGAAGGTAAATAGCTAGCACGTGCGAGCAATAATTGAGATAAATAAAAACAAATATAAATATATTCTACTTATAATATAGATACATAGAAGATGCGCAAGGAAAAATTAACAGCATTGCTTCTGTAAATAAAAAAATGCATTTACTATTTTTGCAAGTTTAATTTTATCCATCATATTTAATTCCAAT
>NW_016218408.1:1249-1584 GCF_001687245.7 Rhagoletis zephyria | reverse complement strand
GCATAATGTCTTCCGAACACTAAGGGCCAGTTTTTTAGTGCACGCCTGTGGTTTAAACTTAGTTCAACCGCTCGAGCTGGCCAAGACAAACGCAATGCAACAATCAGAGGTTATATTCGATGTAACTAAGCTGGTTCCAATTAAATAATTAAAGCAAATACTACCATGCACTATTATGAACACCTTTTTTGTGGAACTCCCCCCTTTTCTCCTGATTTCAAAAATATTCCTGTGTGTGGGAGTGTAAAATTTTAGAAAATAGCTACTTAAAAAACCTTTAATAAATGAATAATGATGCGGGCATTAAAAACCAGGATCGTTCCGGTTACGTAAAC
>NW_016218408.1:0-1001 GCF_001687245.7 Rhagoletis zephyria | reverse complement strand
AAAAAAAAATTGAGTGAAATATATGTACTGTACCTGATTGAAAAAGTCACCCTAAATGAATTTTCTCGATTTCCGTATTTTTGCGATTTTTTTTGTAATATTTAAAGTCCAAAACATCAATACCAGAGCAATACGAAAAACTGGCTGAAATAATGGCCACCAAAAGGGATATTGCGCGGGGTTTTCAAAGAGGAAGTACAGGCGTTTTTGTTTTCATTATCTATAAATAAGACTTTGAAATGCACTGAATACTATTTATTCTTTTTATATAAAATTAATAGATACAGTGTTGGCCATATCTATAGCATCCCCATTTCAAAATGATATTGTTTGCCACTTATGTTTAATTATTCATTTACAAGAATTTGCAATTAAAACACAGTTCATTCTCTAACAAAACCCATATAAACCCACGTTTTAAACTTTGTAAAAGACTTGAAAAAATTTAAAAAATTTTCACCCAAATTGAAAACTTTTTTCTCAGAAGTGTTAGCATTTTTTTGAGTACGCAGTTTTATAGCCCATTAAATTTTAATAATAATAATGGGCTATGATTTTTTAGCATTTTCATGATTACGATTACATTTAGATTACTTAGGATTACGATTACTGTAATTGTAATCCCGAAAAATTAACGATTACGACTACTGTAATACTCATATTTGTTTGAAATTGTTGTAATATTCTACACAGACTCTTGGTCGCAGTATTTCCAATAAAATTTGATTTTGATTAACCGTCCGCCTTAATGTTGTCACACAAAGGGGAGGGACATACAGTTTTACGACGGCCCGAAAGGCGATTGTATTTTTAGGAGAAGCTGTTTTTCATGACTGAGAAAAACACTCAGAGTTTTGCCATTACCTGCCGAGGGGCGACCGCTATTAGAAAAAAAGGTTTTATTTTTTTTATTTTTTGATATTGGGTTAAACCGGGCTTGAATTCAGGGTTTGAATCGTAACATCCGTTCACGGATCGAAAACCATACGAAAGATAATTAC
>NW_016218406.1:1274-1588 GCF_001687245.7 Rhagoletis zephyria | reverse complement strand
GTTGAGAAGCTGATGCCATTGTCGTTGGCATCATCAACTTTGCCATCGTCTCCAGTGGCAGGTGAACTGCACTCTGCACTAGAGGAGAGCTGCACAATGCAGAAGAGGAGGAGGAGGCATTGGAGTTTGCTTCGAGAATCATTTTCGATTCAGGCGCCACCAGTCGGGAAGACTTTGAAGGCGAAGAGGAGGAGTTGCTGGAGGAGGATTGCTGGGGGTGATTGCTCAGAATTTGGTGATAAAAGTGGTGACTGGTGGTGTGAGGAGGCACTGTCGAGGATTCCATGCTGAAATCGTGGAGGGAAATCGGGAAA
>NW_016218406.1:0-1264 GCF_001687245.7 Rhagoletis zephyria | reverse complement strand
AGGGAAATCGGGAAAGGGAGCTACGCACTAGTAGAGATCAGAAGACGGAGGCGACGACCAAGAGATCTGCAGAAGGCAAAAAATAGAAAGCAGATCGATTAGTAAACAGGAGAGGGAATCTGCTCAGTTGACAGTTGAAGAAGAAAAAGAAAAAACAGCAATTTTTAGCAAAAAAGAGCAGAAAAGTATGTACACTTTTGCTCGGTAGACATCATCTTCTTGAATAAGGGAAAAAGCTTAAAAGTTACCACCACGACTACACCGCAAATTGCCCACCACCGAATCACTGGAGCATTCACTTCCAAAGGAGGAAAAGGGAAAAAGGGAAGAAGAGATTTGTCCGCGCAGCGTGCAATATTAAAAGAAGAAGAAAGTGGTTTTAACTTGTGAGAAGGCAGCTTTAGGCAGTTTAACGAAAAATAGAGCGGCGGCAGTGAGATTTGCCAAAGAAAAAGAACTGTGTGTGTGTGTGGTGGTGTATGGCCGGTTTTCAATTACAATGACACATGTGACGTGTGTGCGGCAAGGCAACAGCAGCAGCAGTGGCAGTCAAGAGCCGATGACAAACACCGTGGAGTAATCTTACAAACACACACACACGAACAGTGTCAGAGAAGTTTGTACATTTGCATTGGTAAACTGAGCACTTTCGAAGCAGCGAAAGTCGTAGTGAGTTTTAGTCGGCAAAATAAAGAGTACAAATGTCTTCGTCTTTGCCTTTTCTCAGGGGCAAAGAGCTAAAACGGTGTAGCTGCGTGTCTGTATGTTGAAATATAATAGATAACGCAAATCGACAAAAACAAAAAAACAGTTGTCTAGGTGAACAGTCTGTTCAGAACAGACAAAAGTCTTTTCGTCTAGGGGCATTTAGTGTTGAAATCGGGCATTATTTTCGTCTAATAGAAAAATAAAACTGTGCAAAAGCGCCAATTCATCAAAAAGAAGTAGCAGCAAAAGTTTTTTCCAGCCCAAGTCTAGACAGTGCAAACTAATAATTCACACTAAAATCAATCATAAATCACACAATAATAGTTCAATGTGTCTGCTGATTAGCCGGTGATGATGATGATGATGATGATGAAGCACACTTCCAACGGCAATTGGTGTCCTCATGATCTGCATAACACAAACTTACACTTCAGAGGAAAGTGCAAAGCAAACAGCAAGTTGACAGGTGTGCAGCAGTAAAGACGCAAAATGACAACAGGTCAGGACGAGAAGTGCAACTCGTCAAAAATGCCAGCAATTTCAGGCGATTTGATCT
>NW_016218405.1:0-1584 GCF_001687245.7 Rhagoletis zephyria | reverse complement strand
TCGCGAGCACTGAAGGAGGCTGCAGAAGTGATGTCGGGCAACTCTGCCGCCCTGCAGCTGCGTTACCTGCAGACGCTGAGTTCCATTGCTGCGGAGAAGAACTCGACCATCGTCTTCCCGATTCCAATGGAACTGTTCAATGGATTCATTTCCAAGTCATAACTTGTGGTCAGGTTATAGTCACTGACTGGAACACACATTCACCTCACCCTCATCACTTCTACATGTTCAGGACAACAACTAAACAACAAAAAACTTGCCCATAAAAGTTGGCACTATCGCTTCCAGAGTAAAAGTTCCCAAACATCGCCACTCTGTGAAAAACTAAAATGTCAATAGTCTAAAAAAGACTACATAATTGCAACTTGCTATCCCCTTCAATTGACAAGACAAAATATTTATCATTTCAAATATGTTATTTTTTACATTTCCCAACCTTATCAATCTGTCACTATTCTCTACAGCAATCACATTTCTCAACTTCAATAAAATGAAAAACTGTTGTAAATTAAAGTTTTCCTGAACTCAAAAAGGTCATTTATAATTATAACGCAACTTTTTTAAGTTTTATAGCAAGAAAAAGAAGGGCAATGATTAATTGTTGTAACTTTAAATTAGTGTTCGAAATTAATTTGCAAACTACTAGTACGTTGAACTATTGTCGAGTGAGCACATAAAATTCCCAAAAAGCTAACAGCGATAGTCATCACAAGTAATTTTTTTGCAAAATGTTCAAGCTCAAGACCGCTTTTCTGCTTTTCACTCTCTTTTTGCTCGTTCTCGTGGACGCTCAAAATGATACTTCCTCAGAGTCTCCAGACGATGAAAATTCCAGTAAGTAGTTAACTGTATCAAATCTAATTACCACTGATTTTAAACCTCTTTTTTATTCTCTTTCTCTTGATCAGCCAAAGCTGATGCTTTTTGGGAATGGATGGTTGTTCTCTTGGTTTTGATTCTCTGCTACATTAGCTGTGGCTGCGTCGCCTACTTCTGTGGCTGCTGCGCAAGCTGCTGCGGAGGCGGTGGCGGTGGTGGCGGTGGCGGAGGTAAAAGCGGCAAAAGCAAATCTGGCAAAAAATCCGGCAAACTGAAGTCAAAGAAGTCTTCCAAGAAGTCTTCAAAGAAATCGAAGAAAATGTAGTGCCCCTCACTACAAAGAATTATATGACATTTTTTGGTCCTGCCACTCCAGTATGGCCGTCTTCAATTAAAATGAAAGTTTTTTTTTCATTTTTAAGACTTTTTTGTGAAGACAACTTTTTTCTGCATTCCCCACTTGTTTGGCCACATTTTATTTTGGCCCACTTTATTAAACATTAAAACAACATTTATTTTTTTATTTTTGCACTTTTAGCTGAACCTAGTTAGGCTTTGAAAATAAAAGAAAAAGATAAACGACCCAAAGACAATAACTTTACAGTGCCATATAATGTAGTGAATGAGTGTGCACGTTTGCCAAATCGCCACAGTTGCACCTTTGGTAACACCTAACCTAACCTTTGAAGGCCGATCGGCCAGTGGCGTCATGATGGTGCGAGTCAAACTTTGAGCCCTTCTTCTCCGACTTGGCTGATTTGCTCT
>NW_016218404.1:0-1584 GCF_001687245.7 Rhagoletis zephyria | reverse complement strand
CTGGCGTAAATTCAAAAGCTCAAACGCTCACAATTGTCAGAAAATTTATTATGTACGAATGAGACCCTCACAAGAGCAAAACAGCTGATTTTTACTGAGAAATTTGAAGATTATTTTGTTAATTTTCGTTCGCCAGCAGTGCTTGTGTTGATTTTTTTTAATTTAAAGAATATTAAGTAATGGCGGAGTTATTGCTTGTTTGTGCAGCAGTTTTGGAAGAGCAAGAGGAGGCAGTGAAGAGAAGAAGACTTCTGAGAAACCTTCGGGATAAAAGTGATCCCTTTTCCATGAAGGATTTCATTTTCATTCAAACTTTTCGGTTCCCAAAAGCGCTGTGTCAGACGCTGATACATTAATTGGAACCGAATGATAGACAGATATCAAAGATACCTTTCACACTTCGATTCCTCGCGTGTCTGTATTTTTACTCGCACGGTTCTTATCAGAAATGCGTTGGAAATAGTTTTTCTAATTCGATGAGCCAGTCATCGCTGAGCCGGTCTTAATTTTTGAGACCGGCGAGAGTGCTCTAACCCGTAAGAGAAAACTGAAATAATCAGATTCTCTGAAACGCGTATATATGGAGAGTTTAAAATACTTTACCGTTCTCTCAGTTCGTCTGCCAGGATTTCTTTTTTAAGTTTTCCAGCATTTTAAAATTATACAAAATTGAAAATAAATTTACACTGTACAGAGACAAAAGCAATATTTTTGTTTTGCAGATCTACCGCTGTATCGCTACCTAATTCGCACGAACGTAGCAATGCATTGCTCGATATGAAACAAAAACAGGGACGGAAGCGAATAAATGGAACTATTTTTCTTTCTCTTATGTCCATATCCAAGTTAATTTTAGATGTGAAGGGAGGCGAAATACGATTTCCATCAACTCTGCAGGAGGTCGCAGATGTGAAGAGAGGTTGAGATTCAATTCAGCATATTATTTTTTAATATATGTTTGTATAAATATTTTTGAAAATAGGTTTTATACAAAATTTGGAATGAAAGGTACAATTGGAGCAATCGATTGTACGCATGTGGGGATTATTTCACCGACGTCAACAGATACTAACACCCCTGTCCCTTTTTATGAACATAAAGGGCTTTTACAGCCTAAATGTAGAAGCAGTATGTAAACATGGTATTTTTTTTTTTAAATTTTGAATTTTTGATTATTTGTTATTGAAGGTGTGTGAGCATCGATTATTATTTACGGCAGTCAATGCGAAATATCCTNTTTTTTTAATTTTTAATTTTTGATTATTTGTTATTAAAGGTGTGTGAGCATCGGCTATTATTTACGGCAGTCAATGCGAAATATCCCGGCTCTTGCCACGACTCTGGAATCTGGACGACATCCCCAACCCGACTGCACTTGCTGAGGAACCACAACGCCCAAAGTGATTCGTGGTTGTTAGGTGACCAGGGGGCGTGCCCGACTATCAGCTTCCGGTGCTCGGAGAGCCACCAGCTGCGGAAAAGCGCAATAGCTCGATGGAGGTTGCGCAAAACAAGTCGAAGAGAGCCAGGACGCTAGGCCCCTCCTTTGCTGAGGTAGCCAAAAATCGGATCCTCCTGGGTGTG
>NW_016218403.1:0-1167 GCF_001687245.7 Rhagoletis zephyria | reverse complement strand
ATGTGAACAAAGTTATAATACCCTTGTGCACAAGTGCGCTCGGGTACAAAAATAGGGGTACATTTTTCGGTATTTAACAATCCTAGGGGGTGGCGGCATTAAAATTCTTACTTTACTTTATTTTGGGCCACCCCAACGTACATACATGTTCATATATAACGTCTCATGAGAAATCGAAAACTGATTTTTAAATTNATGTGAACAAAGTTATAATACCCTTGTGCACAAGTGCGCTCGGGTACAAAAATAGGGGTACATTTTTCGGTATTTAACAATCCTAGGGGGTGGCGGCATTAAAATTCTTACTTTACTTTATTTTGGGCCACCCCAACGTACATACATGTTCATATATAACGTCTCATGAGAAATCGAAAACTGATTTTTAAATTTTTAAATTTTACTCTTTTTTAAAGTTGAATAGTGTTGTGCTTTTTTAACCGATTTAATACTTCAAAAGCTTGCTGGAAAGGTAATTTCATTTCATTCATTTTATATGAAGCATAATGTAGAATTTTTCTAATATATACTTAAAAAAAAAGAAATGCAAAATAAAAGAAATTGGTGTAATTTCGACATTTTTGGTCGAAAAAGCTCAACCCGGAACCTCTAGGAATCCCCTGAAGGCTTTTAAACTAATTACGTATTTATTTATATCCCCAACCTCACATTATACTGTGCGAAAACTTTTGGATTCATACATTTAAAATTTTTCATACAACAAAAAGGCCACTCTATTATAGTGGCCTTAATAAACCGATTTTTGAAAACCAAAAGTTTTCGCACGGCAAAATATGAGGTTGGGTATAAAAATAAATATGAAATTATTTTCGAAGCTTTCAGATAACTCTTAGGAGTTCCGGGTTGGACCGAAAAGTTACGAAATTGAAGCCAGTTTTTATGAATTTTCATATTTTATAATTTTAAGATGGCGAAGTTTTATTGTGTGCCTTTTTATGGAAAGTTTCATCGAATAACTTTTCCAAAGTGTCAATTAAGTTTCAAATCGGTTAAAATAACGCAGCATCATAAAATTGCAAAGGCCTTAGAAGTACGTTCACATCNTCATATTTTATAATTTTAAGATGGCGAAGTTTTATTGTGTGCCTTTTTATGGAAAGTTTCATCGAATAACTTTTCCAAAGTGTCAATTAAGTTTCAAATCGGTTA
>NW_016218402.1:0-1584 GCF_001687245.7 Rhagoletis zephyria | reverse complement strand
GATTTTGAAGAAATTGTGGAAATAGCTGATCTCGTCTTATTATAGGTTTCTATTTTATTTTTAGCGCTAAGCTCTTAAAAGCGGATTGTACATCAAATGTGATGAAACAAATATGTTTAAAAAGTATGCGNAAACAGTATGCTAACAAGGTTCAATAGCCGAATATATGACAACAACAGAAATGTAAATCATTCAGACACTATAGGTGATTTTGAAGAAATTGTGGAAATAGCTGATCTCGTCTTATTATAGGTTTCTATTTTATTTTTAGCGCTAAGCTCTTAAAAGCGGATTGTACATCAAATGTGATGAAACAAATATGTTTAAAAAGTATGCGTATTTTTAAAGAAAATTGTTTGTACTTCACTATTATATAAGTGATTTGTGTTATTTATTATTACCCTTTTTGGTTTTAAAAACTATATTATAACAAGATCACATTTTTAAAATAAAAGATTTGTTAAATCGATTTCATGAATTTTCTATAAAAAAAATTGGCGATTTTTTCAGAAATTGGGATTTTTTTTAACAATCTGGACACTCAGGTAGTGCTTGTCTTTGATCCTACCCATTATCCACATCTCCTGGATGAGCAGAGTGGACAGTGACGAGTTGAACGCTGCTGTGATATACTCGACTCCCGCGGAGAGAGATTTTACTATCGTCCAGTTTGCTAGCTCCATTGGAGAGATTGCAGGTCTTGAGGAGCTCGTTCCACGATTTCCGCTTCTGCTCGTTTAACAGTTTGATAATGTCCCTCATAGGCGTGAGCATTAGTTGCCATTCAATGCAGTTTATGAGAACTCCGCTTGCTGTACATATATCTGGCGAGCTATAGCAGTCAACCGCGGTCCCAGTGTGGGCATCGTCGTTTACAGAACGTCGAGTCGTCAATTTGTTCAGTGAGCGGTAAACCCCACTGGTTGATGCCCAGGTTGAAGTGCCAGAGTTCGTGTTGCACGTTACAACCCGCTGGCACTACCCGGTTTTCGCCTTCAAGTTGCGCACTTATGTTCGGGCGGTATCCTGCTGCGCAGATGGTTGCAGGGGGTATGTATACGTTGGCGACTTCAAGCTCAGTATCTCCGGTCTTGATCGTCAAACATTGGCATCCAATGGGCGTATAGGTTGCAACTATTCGGGAAGTAATGAGCCGATATTGAACCGCGTTATGCAATATAAAGGCGACGCCGCCTCTGGCGTTGGGAGGGCAGCGGTTAAAGGAATTAACTACTGATTTAATATGCCGTATATTTTTGCCGTTTTTTTTATAAAATGAGTGCCCCGGATAGTTCTCATATTTAGCCTGTTCCCGTACTTCACGATTTGCAGGATTTGCAGGATTTACAGGAACAGTTGTTTTCGCCTTTAATAAACTTTATGTGAACGTGGCGTACGGGAACGACTTTGGACTAAATCCTGCAAAACCTGCAAAACGTAGACCTTCTCGAACGCACAAAATGGCTTGGACAGAATTTTTTTATTTTAAGACAAATATCATGATTATTATATAATTAATAATAATTGCTAACCACAACACTATAATTAATATCTTTAACCGGGAACGATAAATTACACAATATC
>NW_016218400.1:915-1584 GCF_001687245.7 Rhagoletis zephyria | reverse complement strand
ACGTAAACAAACTTTTTGTTTAGAAACAAGTGCAAACGTACTGCAAAAGAATAAAAGNCATGGTGTAATGAACTGAAGGTGGCGCATCCCGGAAACCGCTACTTTGGTTTTGCCGACTTTGACGCTTATGGCAATACGTAAACAAAGTTTTTGTTTAGAAACTAGTGCAAACGTACTGCAAACGTATAGTGTACTTTCAAGTGAAAATCGAAGTAATTCGTGCGTTCTAAAGTAAAAAACGTTATATTTGTAATAAAAACTGTCGTGTCGTGTGTTGAATTACAGCTTGCAGCATTGCACTGAGGGATTATAACCCTCAGGCAGTAGAAGGGGGGCTGAACACCTTTTGCAGAGAACACCTTTCCGCGGAGGAGACCTTTGGCCGCACTTAGGGATTATAATCCTCAGGCAGTAGAACTCTCCTTTCCGTGTTGCCAAAGAAGGGGGGCTGAACACCGTTTGCAGAGAACACCTTTCTGCGAAGGCGGCCTTCGGCCGCACTTAGGGATTATAACCCTCAGGCAGTAGAATTCTCCTTTCTGTGTTGCCAAAGAAAAGGGGCCGAACACCTTTTGCATAGAACACCTTTCTGCGTAGGCGGCCTTCGGCCGCACTTAGGGATTATAACCCTCAGGCAGTAGAATACTCCTTTCTGTGTTGCAAAGGAAA
>NW_016218400.1:0-720 GCF_001687245.7 Rhagoletis zephyria | reverse complement strand
AAGGGGGGCTGAACACCTTTTGCAGAGAACACCTTTCTGCGAAGGCGGCCTTCGCCCGCACTTAGGGATTATAACCCTCAGGTAGTAGAATTCTCCTTTATGAGTTGCCAAAGAAGGGGGGATGGAGACCTTAAGAAAAGAACACCTTTCTGCGTAGGCGGCTTTCGGCCGCACTTAGGGATTATAACCCTCAGTCAGTAGAACTCTCCTTTCCGTGGGGCTCAAAAAGGGGGGCTGAACGCCTTTTGCAGAGAACACCTTTCTGCGAAGGCGGCCTTCGCCCGCACTTAGGGATTATAACCCTCAGTCAGTAGAACTCTCCTTTCCGTGGGGCTCAAAAAGGGGGGCTGAACGCCTTTTGCAGAGAACACCTTTCTGCGAAGGCGGCCTTCGCCCGCACTTAGGGATTATAACCCTCAGTCAGTAGAACTCTCCTTTCCGTGGGGCTCAAAAAGGGGGGCTGAACGCCTTTTGCAGAGAACACCTTTCTGCGAAGGCGGCCTTCGCCCGCACTTAGGGATTATAACCCTCAGTCAGTAGAACTCTCCTTTCCGTGGGGCTCAAAAAGGGGGGCTGAACGCCTTTTGCAGAGAACACCTTTCTGCGTAGGCGGCCTTCGGCCGAACTTAGGGATTATAACCCTCAGTCAGTAGAACTCTCCTTTCCGTGGGGCTCAAAAAGGGGGGCTGAACGCCTTTTGCAGAGAACACCTTTCTGCGA
>NW_016218399.1:0-1584 GCF_001687245.7 Rhagoletis zephyria | reverse complement strand
AACCACAATTATACCATCGTACAAAGTGGTTTGAAACTGGTTCCTATACAACGAAAATGAACGTGGTATAAAGCGAGTATACCATGAAACACAGAANACCATCGTACAAAGTGGTTTGAAACTGGTTCCTATACAACGAAAATGAACGTGGTATAAAGCGAGTATACCATGAAACACAGAAAGAGAGTAAAAAAAATTTCACCAAAAATGTGTGGTGAAAACAAACAGAGACAGTGGACTGATAGCATGTATGTATGCCATTTTGCTCGCGCTGGTCCAACAGTCGCAATGGACGAGTTATCAGAGCGCTAGAGTGTCACTTGAGAGATCCGAGATCGAGTCCTCGCGTAGATTTTTTTCTTTCTTATTTAATTGTTTTTTTTTGTTTTTTATTTTATTTATTTTTAAATAAAAATCAGCAGCTAATGCGCTAGAAATGTTGGTGGAATATTTATTTTCATCAATAAATAATAATAATAATAATAATAATAATAATAATAATAATAAAAATAATAATAATGTTAAACAAAATTTTTTTTATTGAATTTGTAGGATACTTAAGCACTTATTTAGGTTTATTTTCTAATGAAATTGTTCTTAAACAAATATTTCCTCCCTTCATTTTCGCGTTCTTTAAAATAAAATACAAAGGAATTATCTTTTCCTCCATATTTTTATTTTGAAATATTTACCCTGGTATTCAGTAAGCTGTCTCACGTTTTAGTCTCTAAAAGAAAGATATGGAGGAAAAGAAAATTGCTTTCTATTTTATTTAAAAGAACGCGTAAATGAAGCGAGGAAATATTTGTTTAACAACAATGTCATTATGAAATAAACCTAGGTACTTTAAATCATAAAAATAAATGAATCAAAATGTATTTTTTAACATTAAAATCTTCATATTATTTAAAATGGAATTAAAAAAATAAATAAATCATTAAAAAAACGCGTCCCCGGGGACTCGAACTCGGATCTCTCTAGTGGCACTCTAGCGGTCTGTTCACTCGGCCATTGCGACTGTAAGAGCAGGGCGAGCAAAATGGCATACTTACATGCTATCAGTTGTGATAAAGAAACAAAACATCGGTATACGTACTAGATGTGTGTCTCATCGAAATAGTATCAAAATCCATAGTAAGCATACCATGGTGTACAAACCACATGTCTGTCAGGGCTACTAAACAGCTCATACTGATATTGACTTCGGCAAAACAGTATTCTGAATGCTCGTTCACGAAACTAGCAAACGCGGCATTTGAACGGTTGCCGAAAGCATGAGAGCTCATTGGGTCGGTTGGNCCGCAGTTCATTTGTTGCAGAAGTCGTTTGACTTGTTGCTGAAAGCCATTTGACTTGTTGCCGAAAGCACGACGAATGTAGTAAAGGGTAATTTATCGTCCCGTATGTATGTATGTATTTATTGCGTGTCTACCGTTCAATTGCTTTACTCTCTGATGGCGCCAAGAACGTGCTGGCAGGCTAGTTGTGAGGAATGTGTATACGTACGTACCCAGTAGAAATCGGTTGTATGCATGCGTGAAGAATGCTTGCTATATGAGTGAATAGTGTGAACAATTCATGCGT
>NW_016218398.1:0-1584 GCF_001687245.7 Rhagoletis zephyria | reverse complement strand
AGACAGTTATTCACCGATGATTGCAGTCTCTGTATGTCTTCGCTATTTTTTATTGGGATGGGTTTTGGATTCATAAGGATGCGGATTTGGTTATCTACTAAAACCCGTTTGTTTTCATAGCGAGCTTTTAGTGCCTCCCATGCCAGCTCGAAATTATCGTCACTCAGAGGGAATTGTTTAACTATTTGGGCAGCTTTTCCTTGCGTTTTGTACCTGAGATGGTACAACTTCTGCGCCTTAGTGAGCTTAGGGTGATTTATATAGANAACGCTGAGACTCCGCGGGGGTCTCGAGAATTTTTCTTCTTCGCTCATTCTGGGACTTTTTGGCTTATCTTCAGTGCTAGTTAGCATTCGAAGTCGAATGAGCGAAAGTGATTAAGGTTGGTTGAGAGGGTGAGCACATACAATCGGGTTTTACTAGGCGGTCGCAAACAATAAAGTTTGTATGAATCACAAGTGAGCACCTGGACTCCAAGAGAGTGTGGGATTTGAATCTAATAAGCGAGATAATTTTACCTTTTTAAGCCTTTATGAGGGATTTCGGATCACCGTATCTGGGACTTTCACGCTTGGTCCTGTTCACGAAAACCACAAATGGAGATATTTTGAGTGCAAAATTTATAAATATCTATCTAATGGACTGTATTTTCTTTTTCCGAGCACTGTAACCGCCTTGCCTTTTTTATGGGTAGTTATTATAGAGAGTTCACTGTACGTATTTTTATTTATTTTATATAGCACTTTCTCTCATATGCCCAATATGTGATAGGGTATGTGTATGAATGTATGTGTATATATATATATATAGGGATTACTAAACGAGGGGTTAGTTATGTATTCCCAGCTATAATTCCTTGTATGTTTGTTTGGGATTAACTGATTAGCCGCTGTATATACTATGAGCTTTGGTATATGTGTATATATATATGTACGCCAAGTACTATTTGCTTGTATGCTACAGAATGTTATGTGAAGTTCATATGTATATGTATTCCTGCAAAAGTCTTTGTGTGGGTAAAAAATTCGTGAAAATTGGCGCGAAAAAAATTAAATTGGCGGGAAAAGTGAAAATATGGCGGGAAAATTGAAAATTTATGGCCGGAACAAAGGAAAATATATTACTTAATGCTGGCGTTTACTAAACATACCAGGAATTATTTTCTGCCTTTTTAAAATTTTTGTTTCACCGCAGGGTTAGTAAAAAATTGATTTTTACTCACGGTTTTGCTGGGGATACTTGTGTTTTGAGGTTATGGATTTTTATTCCACCAGTGCGGCTCTTTGTTGGCGCCGAAGGACCAACAGTAAGGGGGCCGGCTCTTCTTTTGGGTGCTGAACTCCGGACGTGGACAGACGGAGGGGTGGTGGGCGATTGCAGGCTGGTGAGGATGCGGCGGTTCGTTGCTGTTGGCCGTTGACTCCGGCGATGACGGTGGATTTCACGATAGTGGAGGGTTTGGCGGTGGTGGAGGTTTTGGCGCGGATGGGCGATAATGGACACTGGGGTGGTACTTGCGGTGGTGGGGCTGCTGGACTTCCGTGTAGGAGGACGTGGCGCAGGCGCTAATTCGCGGCTGCTTCC
>NW_016218397.1:0-1584 GCF_001687245.7 Rhagoletis zephyria | reverse complement strand
CAACATCCACTTCTGACAAGTTTGGCCACCTCAATCGGCACTCTCTGAAACCGGCCACCCTGGCGCTGGCAAAGCAGGCGGCTGAACAGGCTGCTGGTGGTGCTGGTAACCATCGAGCCTCCGCCCCGGAGAAGTGCCTCATTGAGTTTGACTCCCCGCCCAAGGACGGCCTCTCACCGAATGGACCTGATCAGAGAAATAAGGCCGCCTCCTCGTCGGCACTCGGTGCGCTGGTTCACTTTGATCCACTTCTGGAGGGCAGCTATGGACAGCAGGCTTCCTCGCCGCCTGGGGTCACTCAGCAGCAGCAGCAACAACAGCAGCATCCGACGTCCACCGCTGCTTTCTTCAACGCCTCTCTTCAGCAGCAGCCGCTGAACAGTGGCAATCTCTTTTTTACTCCCAACAACAACAACAACAATGTTCACGCCTTTGCCAACAACTTCAACAGCAGCACTAGCAACGGTTTTGGCTATGGTAATGGTCAAGTCCTGCAGCAGCAGCAGCAGCAGCCGCCCCCAGCGCTCTACCCAGTGCTGCGGTCTAATGGGCACAACTTACTGCAGCGGGCGCCTCCAATGGCACAGACACAGCCGGCACCGCCACTACCACCGCCATCCTCCACACTGGCTACGAATGTNGCCGCCGCCCCCAGCGCTCTACCCAGTGCTGCGGTCTAATGGGCACAACTTACTGCAGCGGGCGCCTCCAATGGCACAAACACAGCCGGCACCGCCACTACCACCGCCATCCTCCACACTGGCTACGAATGTGAATGTGATGGCACTGCGAGGACGCTTTGAGATGCACCCAGCGCCCTTCCACAATAACAACAACAACAACAACACTGCCAACAACAGCACCGCAAACAGTAGTGGCAAGCAACAGCAGCCGCCACTGGTCACTACCGGTGGTCAAACTGGTGCCAGCGGTGCGTCAGGTAATCCATTTCAGGCGCACTGCTGGCAGGAGTTTGACTGAAGTGAGCGGATAAACGTAAGCACAACAACTCAAACAACTCAAACACACAGCAAACACAGTGCGATACACTGAACAGCACAAGCACAAAGAGAGTGAGACACGTAGAAGAGAGACCGAACCATAACCAAAAAGTTGATCAACAACACGCACACGCCATGTACCAACAAACAACAAAAACCATCAACAAAACCCCATCAACAGCCATCAACCATCAACATCAACACCAGCACAATGATCTGCGGTCACAAGCCTGATCTGTGAAACTTCATCGTAATTTAATCCCCCCCTCATCAAACACTCACTCTTTCACTCTTTTGACGACAACCTCTCCCCACACATTCTGCCCAACCAGTTTTTGTCAGCTGAGCACACACACACACCTGAATTTGAATTCTGTGTGCCCCCCCCTCCCTCCCTCGCCTTTCCTGTGTTACCTCCAAGCCTATCTTCCACTTACTGTTTTTATATTTCTAGATGACTTTTACTCATCGCTTTTTCTCTCTCTTTCTTTTCACTACAACCTTTTACTCCTCTCCTCTTTTCCCCACCCATCTCCTCGAGTTTATGTACATATTTGTCTGTTTTCTCCCCTTCTCTATCTCC
>NW_016218396.1:0-1584 GCF_001687245.7 Rhagoletis zephyria | reverse complement strand
AAAAAAATTGGTTTGCACCTGTGTCTGTGTGTATTTGCAGCAAAACAAGGCACTCAGAAATTAAATTGAGGAACAGAGCAAGCAAAAGTTGGTAACCAAAGTTGGCGGTTTGCTGACTGAAAACTCCCGTAATAACTCTCGCTCTCCTGCGAACAAGAAAACAAAGTGGGAAAAGACAAGTGATATACACTTACCGGCACGTCTAAAGTAGTAAGTAGATGTTGAGTTAGATAATGAAAACGAAAACGAGAAGAAGAAAGCAAGAAAAGAAAAACTTCATACACAGCTGTGACAAAAGAAAAGAAACAAAACACACCGATGAGATATAATAAACACAGCAGCAACAGTCAACGAGCCGAGAAGACGAGAGAAGGAAAGCAAAGGTTTGAAAAAAGATTTGTCAACCAGCAAAAAGACGCGACATCAAACAACAACCCGGCAGAACTGCTGTCTTCTCAGTCGCAGTCAGTAAATCACAGACGGACACAGAGTTGTCAAAAACACACAGAGACGAGAGAAGAAATTAGAGTGAAAGAGAAGAGAAAACCTGCCATGTACACTGCAAACAGGTACACACAANCATACACAGCTGTGACAAAAGAAAAGAAACAAAACACACCGATGAGATATAATAAACACAGCAGCAACAGTCAACGAGCCGAGAAGACGAGAGAAGGAAAGCAAAGGTTTGAAAAAAGATTTGTCAACCAGCAAAAAGACGCGACATCAAACAACAACCCGGCAGAACTGCTGTCTTCTCAGTCGCAGTCAGTAAATCACAGACGGACACAGAGTTGTCAAAAACACACAGAGACGAGAGAAGAAATTAGAGTGAAAGAGAAGAGAAAACCTGCCATGTACACTGCAAACAGGTACACACAAGCAAGCAAACTGAAATGTCTGAAATGAAAGAGAGAGAGAGAGAAAGAAAGAGAAAAATCAGACAAAAGTGAGTCATGAGCAGTCAGATAGCAGCGAGCTGCTACTGCCGACGATCACAATCTTTCTCTCTATTTGTCTGTCTACCAAAAAGAAGTAAGAGAGAAAGCTTTTGCTGAGCATCGACGCCTGCCTTCCTTTCTTCAGCATCTAAGCTGAGCTCTACAGTGTTCACTCTCTCTCTCGGTAATTACACAGTGAGCTGCTCTCAGCTCAGTAAGAAGCTTAGGCTTTTCACTTTTACTTTTACTGAAAGTGGTTGGTTGGCTGCAGAAAACCTCCTGACGCCAATTAGAGGGCGATAATTACCATGTAGTGATTTGGAAGAAGAAGGAGAACAAAAGTAGGAGAAAGAGGCGACCAGGATTGTCTTTTGGAAAAGAGAATGAGAGGGAGGAAAATAAGTGGAGAAAGGTGGATCAGAAGAAGAAGCTGGATAAACAACATAAAATAAAATGACAATGGCAACCAGATTTTGCTGCTGTGCTTCTTTCGAGTTGTTTGACGAGAGAAGCTCATCAACTTTGACTCGGGCTGATTTGTAATTTAATGGTTTTATTGTCTGCTTTTCTGTCTGTTTTAGTGCTGTGAGTAAGAAAAACAAAGTACATCTGTACGGCACAATTTGCACTTTAGCTAAAAAAG
>NW_016218395.1:0-1584 GCF_001687245.7 Rhagoletis zephyria | reverse complement strand
AAATTTTGTATAAAATTTGAAACTGTGATTTATATGGTTTTGGTTAGAGTTTGCATGGTATTTTTTTAGAAAAGTAACAAAAAAATTAGGCCGAAAAACTTTAGGAATATTTAAAAAAATATATGAACATACTTAGATAGGTATGACTTTTTGAATACGTGGCAACCCCAATCAAAAATATTTTCAAACTAGTTTTTCTCCTTTTTTGCTTGGCACTTATATTTTTATATGTATATTATATAATCTACGAATAAGTTAACTAAAATCGACTCTTCAAACAGGTGGCAGCCCCCTTCTTAAATAATTTGAATTTAGATTCTTTAAAAGGTGGCAACCTCCTTCAAGCGCCTCAAAGAATTTTTAAGGGCCAGTTTCTCAATGGCTGGTTAACACCAACATCGTTCTCGACGTAATCAACTCCATAACCTATAACAGGGAGTCGGAGTTTCGGTTCTTCCTGAGCCGTTTTTCGGTTCTTTTTGAATCGAGTTTCGGTTCTTCTGGAACCGTTTTTCGGTTATTTTAGAATCGGGTTTCGATTCCTTCAAAACCGTTCTTTCAGTTCTTGTAAGAACCGGACCAGTCGGTTCTCTAAAGGACCCTATTCTCCGGTTGTGGTTCCTCGATTCTCACCGCGTTATCAATTTGGGTTTTTGTCCTTTTATTAGGGGATATAAAAATGCCTTTATGAATATTAGCCTCAGTCCGATGGGAGAGGTGTTGTCATGGCATTAACTAACTGAATATACCTGCTTTACCTGGATAGCGTAGTTTTTAAGGCACGAAGAAAAGATTTAATTTAAATTTTGCTCCGGACCTGGTGGTAGCATTTGGATCCCTAGTATCCGTAGTGATCTTAAGCACCGGACACACAAACATACAATCATAACACAGTCAACATATGCAAATACATAATTTCCTAATCTTTCTTGCCATAATTTCTGAAGTATTCGCTCTTATCTCGGTAAATAACATTAAATTAAAACATAAAATTTAAAAGCTTTAAAGCACGAGCTTTTATCGTGTCCCAGGACTATAACTTAATTCTAAATTCTCATCAACAATGTATTTAGAGCAGACCATCAGTTATGGCGGAATTTGTCGAGCAATCAAACAACACTGGGACATGTTGAATTTGTTAGACATGCAAAGCTATGCAAGCAAGCAAGCAAGCAAGCAAAAAGTGCATGAATGAATATTACGGATGTATTTTTTTTTCTTGTGTGCCATAATGAACTCATTAATGAAGCGCCGCCACCCGAATGGGCCAACAGCAGTCGTTTAGAGCTCCAGGGAAATCGTTTGTGTGGGCCAATATTCTATGTACATTAGACCGTATCACCTTACAAGCAAACAAAAAAAAAGTTCGAAAAAATTGTTTGTTTTGGCTGAAATTAGGGGTTGACTTTTTACATTCTTTCGGATACACCTATGTATAAATTTAAAAAAATATATTTTTTTCTTTTTAAAGCAATAAAAAAAAAAATTTGAAAAAAATTTAATCATACATATAATAAAATTGTAACAGGCCGATGTCTGCAAATTATAGATATTAAAGAAAAATTAATGTGAGGGTCTTTATTA
>NW_016218394.1:0-1584 GCF_001687245.7 Rhagoletis zephyria | reverse complement strand
ATAACTAAACTCTGTTAGAGATTCGGGCCTGTTAGTTACTTGGAAAATTAAAAAGTTCATAGAAAAAAGTTTGGTGGAAAACGAACATTTGGGATCAATTTACTCCGTGATTCCGATTCGCAACTTAATTGGTGCTATAAGTAAAAAGACACATTTAAAATTTCGAATCCTTTTCATCAAAAAGATAGGATACATTATTGGACTAATATATGACTATTTCTTAATATCTTGACTCCAACGTGGACTCAGTGTGGAAAATAAAATTTTTTTGTAGCAAGATCTAATCAGCCTCATTGCTCAAATACACTAGTCGAGTTGAAAAATTAGGCAATGCCATGTAATTTTCGATACTACTCGACTTTTGAAAAACGGCTTGAGCTCGGCACGACACTCGCAATTAGGCTGAATATCTCGAGAACGAGGAAAGATATTTAGCTAAATAAAAAAATTCAAAGTAGTGAAAAATTTACTTTGGAAGATCGGTTTTAAGGTCAAGGTAATTTACAATGACCTTCAAAAGTATTTTTTTTTTCTTTTTTAAGCTTTAAAAATTAGGGTTTTTTGGCGGCTCGGGTTCACAGCAAAATTCTGTGTTTATCGTGTAAAGATAGTCTTTTGCACGGTGTTAAAGATAGAACAGATAGACGGCTATCGGGTAGATGAGAGCAAATAGCTCGGGGATGTCGAGTTGCCAGTGACCTCTTGACCGAAGAGAGGTGCATATTTCATGACAAAATTGCCAGAACGGAAGCGATTAAATACTAATGTAAGTTCAGGTCTTCATACAAATTCAATCAGATTCAAAGCCAAAGTTATTCAATCATTTTTAATATTCAGCGTGTAAAATAATAACTGTCGCACTTCATTCATAAAAATATAAACTATTTACGACATATTTTAGGCATTAATTTCATTTCAGAAAATTTTCGCAGGCGGCACGGTCGAGTTGGTTTGATACTTTGTCGCCATATTTTTGTTAAATCCTTCCTGAGATTATGAAGTCATGTTATTTATATGTTAAAGCTTGTTCACATTATCAAAATTTACGGCTCATTTTTAATTTATAAGTAAATCATGCAGAAATCAAGAAATTTTGCTTTTTAAAATATGTCAATAAATTAATAAGAAATGAGATAATTTATCATAAATCAAGAACTAAATGAAGAAAAAAAGATTTTTCGTTTATGTGTTTGAGCTCTTTTAACGAAAAATTTAATTTAATGCTTGATATTTTGCGAATCGCGCCCAACCTCATCGCGAGGGAAACTTTTTGGAACCATTAAATACTTTTCTTAGCTCTGGAGATATAGAACATTATAACTACATACGTAATTTTCATTATCTTCGGGATTATAAAATGGCTGTAATTCAAAAATAATCTCGTCGAAAAAGATAATTTATGTCTCTGTGCGTCTCGTTAGTTGCACGTTGTTTCTTTCCTTTCTCTTTTTGCATTGAAACCCGCCAAGGCCTTTGGCTAAAGGTTTACTCCACGGACTGCTAACTAATTTAAGGCTCTTACACAGTTTTCCTGTATATGTTCACACACAGCTTTTTCGTCCTTTTTGTTGTGACTTATCAAAA
>NW_016218393.1:0-1584 GCF_001687245.7 Rhagoletis zephyria | reverse complement strand
ATTTCAGTATAATTGTGGGCCACAAACAGAGGGAATCAGCTGAGTTAGACAGCAAGTTTTCATTTTTTAATTGCTGCGAATAGAAATTGATGGTTATATAAAATTTATTAAAAAAAAATTAAAAAAGTAAAATTTAAAATTTGATAAACAACAATCATCCATATATTTTTGAAAGAAAAGTTTAAATCCACCAGAAATTCACTGAAATTGCTCGGCATTCGGTTTATTCGGGTAGTTGTAGAGGCCTTATGATAAATTTTCTCCAACGAACAGTTTTTATTTAAATTGGTAGATAACATTTTATAGGGCACTTTCGTCATGTGCAGTACCTTTTTGCCTGATGCAGTATATATGTTTTCTTGTACTTTTAGTTCGATTATCGAAAACAAATATATAGTAAATTTAAACGCATTGAATTATTAATTTTTCATAAGTAATTGCATTTTCCCCACCATTAAATAATGTTTATTTTCACACTCAAACACAAACAATATGTTGACGCATTTAATTACAGTACTAAATTGCATAATTTTTTCACTCACATAGTTTATAGGGCAACTACTAAATTAAGCAATTACATTTGAAAGCGCAGCTGCTTAAATATTAAAAAAAGAAACACATAAATACATTATTTAAATAAAAATGAATATATGCATTACAATAATTTACATACATATACACATCGAACATTACATTAAAGTGTTCACATGGAAAAAAAATGTTTTTGTGTTTGGTGAGAATTTCTTTTAAACCGGAAATGCTTTATTATGCACATTGGTCGCTTCAATTGTTTTTGAACATTGCAAGCATACAATACGTAGGCACATCTGTCTGTAGCAGTATGTATGTGCATATGTGTGCATGACGTACATATGTACGTACACACATACAACCCATAGCTAACCCCATCGAATGTGAACAAAAGTAATTTGGTCAAACATTTTTATGATTCACAGCTGTTCAGATGGGTTTTTTTTTTTATTTTTTGGCACATATTTATGCACACACACTGAGAGAAATCATGTCATGCTACAAGTACGGACCAGATTTTTTTTTTACATCCTATCCTATATAGATTTGGATGATCACAACTGTGGGATAGGCATTAGTTATATCCTTCTTTTTATATATAAAATGTAACGATTTTGTTTTCCAGCGTTTGTATTTTGTGTGCGCTTGAAACACTTCGGTCTAATTTTATGTCTTTTAAGCTGTCTCCAGATTAAGTGAATTTCCATGATTTGGAGAAGGAAATTCACGTCAATATGTTGTCTCATACCTTTGAATATGTATGAGCCTGATATAAAATTTTGAAGAATGGTTACAAGTCCTTTCCACATTAGAAAACAAAATTCGGATAGCCGGTGGGCGTGGCAGTTGGTCGATTTTCAGATTTATGTTTGTCTTACTAGCTTAGTTCAAATTACAAACCGAATTTTATTGGAATTGGATAACATTTACCATATCCGTCCCCTATTGTAGTGGGCGTGGAGTTCCGAAATGTTTACCAGTTTTCATACATTTTCTTTCAGTCTTAATGACAATGTTTCAAATAGCCAAATTCAGCAAAAAAAATTTCCTGCA
>NW_016218392.1:0-1584 GCF_001687245.7 Rhagoletis zephyria | reverse complement strand
TCAACACATTCATTCGATAAAGAAAACGTGAAACGTTGGATTGAAGCTGAAGATTCACAGTCTATTAAACAGATTTACAAATTAAGCAATTATTTTTTCTTAAATTTCACTCATATTTTTTTCCTCTAATCGGAAATTAGTTAATTCAACCCTGTAGTCTGTTTGGTAACATTTTCAAAGAGCCTCTTAATCTAGCTTTTCTTAGCATTTTAGATATCAGAAGTACTTCGGGAAAAAAAATATCGGTGGATATTACTCTACAACAATGGTCCGATAATTAAAGTCAATTTCTCTTTGAGAAACTCTTCTATGAACGTGTCAATTTTACACACGAAAAAATCAATATATTCACAAAACTGGCGGCCAAATATAGTAAAACTGTGTGTATATAAATATAAATGTTTGGGTTTAAGAAAGTATACTTTTTTATCGGTTTGTAATTTTTGTGTTTAATATATTTTCTTAAAAAAAAAGGTATTTTTTGCTTTTTTGCTGCTTGTTTTTTCTCAAATTTTAATATACGAAATATACAAATATGTATACCGGAAGAAAGGGCATTTAATCGTCTTTACAACGATACCAAATTTTNTTGCTTTTTTGCTGCTTGTTTTTTCTCAAATTTTAATATACGAAATATACAAATATGTATACCGGAAGAAAGGGCATTTAATCGTCTTTACAACGATACCAAATTTTACCAAAAATCGGTTGGTAATTTGTTTGTGCTGGTAATGAGTAGATTATTTACATCAGTGTGGAACACAAATGCTCTTGGTCTGACATGAAGACTGACCTCAAACTACTTCAAGAGCACAACTTCAACAAAGCATGGTTACGCTCTCGGTATGGTGCAGGAAGCAAGCAATCTATTCGAATGTTTACGGTCGGTAATTGAACAGTTTAAATGCATATCTCTTCCACAAACGTTCAGGGTTGACCAATAGTAAAGCAGTTGTACTCCATCACCTGAGAGCCTGTTGAAAATTATTGGAGCTATGATAGAATTTGTCCGTCACAGCCATTATACTCGCCTGACCTTGCCCGTCGGACTTCCACTTGTTTCGCTCTCTTCAAAGGAAATCAATTAAGCCGCTTCTGAGAAACATACATTTCATAGTACGTGGGCAGACCGTGCCTATTTTCTAAAATTCTATAAACATCCTAGTCCTTGGTTAATTTGTCTTCAGTACCATATACATACTATATCATTGAGATATGTATTAAAATTTTTTCTTGATAGATTTTTCCTTAATATACAATTAATGCCTCTTTCTTGCTTCAAAAAATCATAACGCGAACAAAGTGTATAAGTGTGCTAGGATATAAAAATCTAAAGTTCACCGAATAAATCGTTAGATGTTTCAAACTAATCGATTTTCGAACTTCTAAAACGATTTTTTAGACCCGAAACCCATCAAAGCTCAACTAAAGCTAGAAAAAGGAAAGCTCAAAAGGGCAACACTGTACGCAATAATATTAGTCAAATATGTAATTGAACAAAATAATTTCATATTACTCTTATTAACCCTTTTTCGCCAATTTTTCTCAACTCTTTCCTTAAATAAATAGTGAAACATAAGTATC
>NW_016218391.1:0-1584 GCF_001687245.7 Rhagoletis zephyria | reverse complement strand
AAAATGTTAAGCACTAACCCCTAGGATTTTTCTAACGAAAAAATTACCCATATTTTTTCCTTAAAAATCTGATACTTATAACTGCCACAAAGCTCATGAAGTTTTCCTTGTATTTTTTATGAGGAAAAAACACTATTTTTTAGAAAGGGTATAGAATCCTTGAAGATTAATATTTTTTAAATACAAACGATTCCCATGGGTCTCCCCATTCTATTTGGACTTTTTGGAGGAGCTATACCAAATAGTTAATATTAAAACATGGTTGAATAAACAATTGGGCATCATCAGTGGAAGTCTCCTGAAGATAAACAGTCTTTTCCGATCGAAAAATATTGATATGCAGGAATTCTATACCATTTTTACGAAAAAGAGTTTTTTCCCATATAAAATACACAGAAAATTTCATGAGCTTTAAGGCAGTTCTATATACTTTTTTTTAATAAGAAAAAACAACAGCGGTACTTTTTTCTTTTAGAATAATCCTAGGGGGTGAGAGCTTAATGTTTCTCACTTTCTTACTGCATGTACTTTTGGACCACCCTAATGCACATACTCCTGATTTACATCAGATGACTGGCGTTACTAATACCGGTTTCATACTCTTTCTTACGCCATCTTTTTCTCTGTAAGATATTATATATAGTATGTAAGTATTTTCGGATATGCACTGCTATACCCCACTTTGTCCGGCTGCGGCTTAAAGTAATTTTCCCATATTCGTTTGATTTCTTTGCTTTCTTTACATTTCTTTTTACCTTTGAAATGTTTGTTTTATTTTTTATATACTTACGCGAATACAATTTAAATGGAAATCGTCGCTTCAAAAGAAAGGATAATGAGGTTGGCATTATTCAACGCTTTGCCATTCATGCATTTATTCCACCGTTAAACAAATTTGCATTTGAAAGGGGATACTGCGACGAGCCTTTTAGTTCTACAACACTACGCTGCATTAAGACATAAGACGATCCTCACATTGTTTTAGGAAAAGTTTTTAAATGCATATGGAATTCTTAAACTCAAAAAAAAAGAAATAAAATAAAAATAATAATAATTTAGTTTGAGCAAAACTGAACTTCGCAACGATTTTTCGTACATTTGAAAATTGTGGTGTAGGGCTACGGTGACCATGTTTATGGCAGCCGAATACGGGACAAAATATAATTTTGCCTATTTTTTCCACAAAAGCTAGAGAATTTTAAAACTTTTTAAATGATCCTATATTTATAAACTCTAAACAGCATATTTTTTGGCATATACATATGTATTTTTCGATCATTTGTGAAAGCAGCACATAAATATTCAATTGTAAAATAACACATCTTAAAATAAACCTAAATATAAACACGAATATGAAGGAAAATTTAAATACCTAACCTAATAAAAATGGTAAAGGTGATTCTCTAAATGACGAAAAGAATTGAGATATAAATGAGGATAAAGGAAAAAATTAACAAATTACAAAAAAAAATTGATTCTCACAAACTAAACCACCTCGTCATAAAGAAAATTATTTTAAAAATAGTTTTTGAAAGATGCCCATTTTTTTAACCACGTTTTTTATAGAGAATTTAACAAGGATTA
>NW_016218389.1:0-1585 GCF_001687245.7 Rhagoletis zephyria | reverse complement strand
TTCCCATAGACCGAGTTTTGGAACGTTCCAAACTTTTGACGATATCTTTAGAACTACTGATCAAAATCAAATGAATTAAAATTGTCAAATAAGTCGAAGAGTTACTCTTACTGAGAATATTGTTTGTTTTAATAAACACTTTAATTTTTATAGAGATATCGCTATTGGAAAAAGTGGTGACAGAACTTTTGGCCCACCCTGTACATCCAATTGTACAGGTTAGTAAAAAATCTAAACTTACAAGTCGTTACGAACTCCTTTGCCTGTGCCTCGATGACCAAAGTAGGTGACGTCGCGTATTCCAAAATTTTGATGTTCAACAAGTGGGTTAAATGAACTTACAGGATAAACAACCAGGTACCAAACTAAAATTATAATAAGTTTTATATTATGCTTAATATTTGCAATTCAAGTGGAATCTTTACTTTGAACTTTTCCCCAAAAATTCTTTTGGTGATCAAACAAACTGACAATTTTATAACCCCAGTTTTTTCTGAATGGCTTGATTACTCCAACTAATTTTAAGTTTGCATTGATGGTAGTTATGATTCTGAAATACTTTTTTAAAAAAATTAGTATAAAATAAAACAAAAATTATTTAATTACCGTATTTTTTGGCAAAGTTGTGTTAAACTAAAAAGTAAAAAATTCTTTGCTGTTATATCTTACACCATTAAATTCTTGTGGCACAAATTTTGTTTGATCTAGAAGCAGTTTAGAATACACAATGTCATCACTTGACCATGGTCGTAAATCATTTTTCCAATAAATAGCAAAATTTTGAAGATGGACATTTGCTCTGTGCCATTGAAAAGCACCATCTCCAAACGGTTTGATATGAATGGCGGTTGTATTTAATAAAATATCTTCATTTTTTGACCCAACACACAAACAAAATAAAATTGCTAACAATATTTGCGACATTGAAAATATATTGTTCATTGGTTATGCATTCAAAACCAAAGTAAATTCTACTTTTAAACTTGGCTGCTACAAACGTTTAAAAAAATTGTAATATTTTTATGTTTTATAAATGTCATGTTTAATTTTATTTTTAACATTAAATTGACCTTTTAAAATTATTTTTTGTTTTTTAAACTCAGATCAAATGAGTTTAGTTTGACATTTAAAAATTTTTTTTAGCAAATGCGTTTTAAAATAAAATGATTAAACAAAAATTAAAGTTTTTATTTTAATTGGTTAAAATCACGTTGTATTTTAATTTTTTAAAAATAAGTGTAAAAAGTTTTTTTGTTTTAAGAAAATAATGCAGAATTAAATTCAAAAATGTCATTTATTTTAATTAACAAATTAAAAACAGTATTAATGTTTGTCATACATTTAATGCAAGCTTAATATTAGGTTTGCTTTAAAATTAGCCATTGTTAAATGTTATTAAAATGTTTTTATAAAATATAACCCAATTTTAAAACAAATTTACTAGTTTTAATATTTTTTTATTAAAAAGTATTTCAATGCATTCATAACAAAAACTATTTTGTTTGTTAATTTTTTGTTTTTAAAAAATTAAAAATTTAGTGCGGAGGCACTACAAAAACATTTTTTACAAACCGACAATGCATTT
>NW_016218388.1:0-1585 GCF_001687245.7 Rhagoletis zephyria | reverse complement strand
GTCTTACTTACGTTCATATAGACACACCTGTCCAGTCAGCAAATGAGAAAAAAGAGGCCTTCCTTCCTTCCTTTCCGTAGGCAGCACTACAACCCTTGGCCATTTTGAGCGGACGCTTTCGTCTTGAACTGCGGGCTGTGTCGGAACCATAGCCGCTAAACTTAAACGTGAAATACGTGATATTGTTAAGATCACATTCAAGTTAAAAACGGTACCTGAAATATTCGTTAATTAATAATTAGCAATAGAGAAGCAGATCCACATTAACTTCAATAATATGCACCATGAGCTTATAAATGGATAAATGCCATGACGTGTATCACTACTTCGATTCATTTTTATTTCCTTTCATACTGCAGAATGTTGTACTACTTTTTATATTAGTCTAGGTCCCCGTATTTGTATTATTCTTCGTGGTCGTGCTCGTCTTCGCATTTTCATCGTCTAGGGATTTGTTCATAAGTTAGCTAAGACTTCTCAAACAGCTCCCAACCCTCCTAAGTATAGTTAAGAAATAAATCCTCTTTAAGCGCATTTTATTTGATACCCACATTTTTAATAATTTAATATTTGCTTTCACTTATTAAATAATTTCAGTTTACCTTTTTAGACAGATGCAAACCCTCTTCAATATTCGAAATATTCAAACTAAGGATATCTTACCACCTTCTAAAATTCTAATTTTAAAACAGGTGGCCATCCTATTCAAAATATTTTAAAACCAAAACCTTGTTAACCCTTTTTCGACTGACACAAATATTGCAATACATATTTTATTTGTGTATTTAATTCCCTTAATTCAAGTTGAATTTAATTTATAAAACATATGGCAACCCTCTTCAAAAAAGTTCATTTTTAACCCACGTTAATTTATACCATACTTTAATAATTCACTTGACTTGATTAAATAATTTGAGTTTAACATTTTACACAGGTGGAAACTCTCTTTAATGTTATAAATGCTCAAGCTAAATATTTCTTAATACTCCTTTGTTTGACACCAATGCCTCATATAATTTAATTTAATTCGACTTTTTAAAGAGATGGCAATCCTGTTCAAATTATTTCTAAACCAAACCTCGTTAAACCTTATTCGTCTGACACTTGTATTGTGATAAATACCTAAATTATCTAATACTATTAGTTCTAATTGAATTTAATTATAAAATCAGCTGGCAACCCTCCTACATGCAGTATATTGAATCTAACTTTTTAATAAGGTGGCAACTCTCTGCAAAATATGTTCAAACCACAACCTCATTCGGTTTACATCAATATCAGGATATACATTTCAATTTTCTGCCTTTATTTAAGTCGGAATTGTTTTTTGAAACAGGTGGCAACCCTCTACATATAATTAAAAAATAAAGCCTTTTCAACACCATTTCGATCGATACTCATAGTGTAATAATTGATATAACTTAAAAATAATTTTAATTTTTTTTTAATCAGGTGGCAACTCTTTTTGAAAAAATAAGAAATTATATCACATCCATAGGCCGAGACCTTTAATTTGATATCTCATTTTGTTAAATCGAGCGAACGGTACAGATCTGATATGACGAAAAAGTTTTCGCGTAGTATG
>NW_016218387.1:0-1585 GCF_001687245.7 Rhagoletis zephyria | reverse complement strand
CTCTTCATACAAGCCATCATTTACGTAGGAAAAGGTTTTGGCATTCGAGCTTTTGAGCACGATCAGATCTGGATTGATCGATCTGACCAAATTCATGAGGACGTACTCTTTCGTCGCCTCCTCCAGTCGTGTCATTCCGTGCCATACTTGAAGATGAGTAGGCATCTTTCCTTCTTTTTTAAGCTTGATCAAAAGTTCTTCCTTCGTTTTGTCCCTTACGTTGTCGGACGTATTCTAAAAATATAATTTAAGTGTAAAAAACACCCACCAACGCTGATAAACATAATACTTACAGTGAAAAAAAACGTTGATCTTGTGCTGNATCGCGTCCAATGCCAATATAAATAATGGCCTGGATGAATAGCTCAAGAAGTTCCAGCTCGCTGCTTCCTTCTTCATGCTTTTGAAGCAAAACCTTTACAAGGTCTGGATCCATCAGCATGTAGAGGTAGATTTTGCTGGCGTCTTTGGAGTAGCTCAGCAACTTGCTTGCTTCAACAACTGATAAGTGGGCCTTTTTTGCCACTTCTTTTCCTTTGTCCCAATCAAACTTGCCTGTAGTTGAAAACTTGTTTTTAGCTGTTTAAATGGCTTCATTGGCTCCAAAACTTCAAAAAGTTTATTAAAGCCTTTGCCTTTTAACGGCTTGCTTGAAACCGACTCTGGGACATAAATTGACTTTTTATCTTTTCGCGAAATCAACGCAGCAATTTTGTCTTGAATTTTTCGTGGGACCGAAGACCAAATCATGTTATTGGGATGGTATTTTTTGAACTTTATGTGAAAACGTCGAACGTGGTCTCGAGCTTGGTAAGATCGGGAGAAATGTCTCCGCACTCGCACACAAAACCATTAAGTTGAAGGTGAACTTCTCGGATGTGTCTCAACAGCTTAGCCTTCTCAACGTACACCTTGTTGCATTTAGAGCAAACAAATGGTGGCTGATCTGGAATATAAAAATCCAGCAACTTCATCAAAAACGCAGTTTTTGAACAATGCACATTTTTTTGAAAAGGGTTGCTCAAAACAAATATAAAATTTTTACATTTTTGAATAAAAAGTTCTAAATCTACAAAAATGGTGGCAACACATTTGAAGATTTTTCTATAAACTTCTTACTGGAGATTTCAGAAAAAAGTACAAGAGTTACAATGTTAAAAAGAAAAGATACACTTTTTTACAAAACATTTGCTTTATGCGGTTTCTTTTAAAAGCACTTTAATAAAATGAAATGAATAATGTGTTATGTGGCACTGTTGTATTTGCTAAAAAATTGAAGTGCAATGGAAATGTGCCTTCATTTAAGGACACTGTGTGCCCTTTATTGTGTTTTTCCCTTGCTGAGAATCCAGCTGTGCTTCAAGATCTCAGCCATGGTAGGTCGGTGCTTGTCATCAGGGTGGAAGATGCGCTGCATCAGATCACAAACCTTCTCCGACATTGTATCGGTAAAACGAGAGCGGATGTAATTGGGGTAATCAGTCTGCTCCTGGTACATCTTCTTGACATCTGCAAAGTGGAACATGAACCGATTGGAAAGCATCGCAAACAAGACCACCCCCATCGACCAGACATCCTGGAAATC
>NW_016218386.1:0-1585 GCF_001687245.7 Rhagoletis zephyria | reverse complement strand
ATCTGGGGTTTCAGTAAGTCAGGGTGGTTTTCGTAATTCTGGTAGTGAAGAAAAAAATAAAAGTTATACCAGAGTTTGCCTGTCGTATTCGACTCGGAAACTCAATCCCGGTTGCGTAACTAAGTTTGGGTTGAATTAGCGTTCTTTTCGAAATGCTTTAGTCAGAATTAAACCGAGTAAACTCTGAGAAAATTTCAAGTCCGGTGTTGCAGTGGTTCTCTATTGTTTTAGGCCAGAGAAGCCTACCCCCCAAAGTGCCGACCTTAGTCGGTCTTAACACCATGCCCCCCACTAGTTCAAGAAGAACACAGGGCAGACTGTCCTGGAAAGGACACTTGGCCGCGAGTTTATAGCCGTCCGGCGGCTGGGAAAAATGTGTATATATTTATTTTGTTTCCTATTCATTATGGCTTTGCGGCCCAAGAGACATTTTCTTAAAGGAGAACTCGTCGAAACTCCGAAAGGCATTAGACATTTTGATAAGGAAAACCCCTCAAAACTCCTAAAAGGCGATCCTAATGGGAGTGCGGATTGTCAGGCAGTTCACGACTCCCGGTGGGAGCGCGCGAGGACGTCCTATGAATATAGATACTCGGGGAGGATACTGGGCGGTTTGTTCCCGACCGGCAAAGCGCCCAGTGAAAAGGACAGTATGAGGAAAAAAAAGATACCCTATTCACATTCGTTGGCTAGAGTTAGCCACCCCCCAATTGCTGAACTTAGTCGGTCTTCACAGTACGGCCGCTCCGCTAGTCCAGTAGCTCGTTTCTGTCCCGCTTCTCTACCAGGACCTTGTTCTCTACTGCTAATGAGTAGTAGAGAATGACGTATATTCCGTACCAGTAGAGAAGAGTTACAGAAGCGAGCTGAAGCTTTTCATGACTTAGCTTCGAGGAAAAGCCATGCAAAGTTGGACCGCGGGCAGTCTGCGGGCGGTCAAGGTTTTACCATATCGCTAAGTTTAATATTGGAAAAAAAAAACGTGTATATATGTATATAAATTTGAGAAAAAACGTGATTATTANCCCGCTTCTCTACCAGGACCTTGTTCTCTACTGCTAATGAGTAGTAGAGAATGACGTATATTCCGTACCAGTAGAGAAGAGTTACAGAAGCGAGCTGAAGCTTTTCATGACTTAGCTTCGAGGAAAAGCCATGCAAAGTTGGACCCCGGGCAGTCTGCGGGCGGTCAAGGTTTTACCATATCGCTAAGTTTAATATTGGAAAAAAACGTGTATATATGTATATAAATTTGAGAAAAAACGTGATTATTAAGTTTCGAAAAAAATGCTTTACTTCAGATTGCTCTTCGTGACAGATGACCGTGTCACGGCCGGATGTCAGATGCATGGAACCTCCCGATCGGTTTGCCATTCAAGTCCTCTTAATCGTACAAAGCATTGCCTACCTTTCGCAGAACACGACACTTGATATATTTAGGCAAGAATTTAGCATTTATGCCTTGCTTTAAATTGCTAGGAGCGAAGTTTTTCCGGAATACTTCTTGTCCTTCCCGGTAATTCTCAACCCGCATAGGTTTGTTGTACGTGTTCGCTGCTCTGTCTTGCGCTAGCTCAAGGTTCTT
>NW_016218385.1:0-1585 GCF_001687245.7 Rhagoletis zephyria | reverse complement strand
GTAATATTTTAGAAACTCTACTTTTGTTTTCCACACAATTTTTTCATTATAAACGGCCTCAAGCTTAATAAAAAAAGTAATAATAAATTATTTCTATGGGTTTAAAAATTGTAAAAATTGGTTCGAACGTTGGTAACAGCCAAGGCGAATTTATATAAGGTGGTGTTGTTTAATCAGCTGTGTGTAGCGGTTGATTGTCAAAATTTTATATTTTGCTAGTGAGTGAGTGAAAACGTGAGAGTGTTTGCATTTTCTGTCGCCCTTTTTCATTCGGAGAAGAATAGCTGAAATTTGACNGGTAATTGTTGTATTTTGGTGAATCGATACCACCTTATATGAATTCGCCTGGGTAACAGCATTATAAATGAAATGAAAGAATCTCCATCGATCCCACATCTGAAAAAATTTTATTGAAGTTCCAAAGTGACAAATATGGGTTTTTTTGCATTTTTCAGCCAAACGGTAAGGTTTATAACAGCAATTCAAAAGTTCAGTACAAAATTGTAATTACACACTTATTAGTGAAATTGATAAATTTGTGTTTGATTTTCCCGTCGCTTTGTGCTCGAAAAATATTCAATACTGGAACCTTTTCTTAAATTATGCAAAATTAGCGACTAATCAATGAATACCTGCTAACTACAAATCCGGTTGAACAATATCTTTGACACAGATGATAGCAAATTTAATAAGCTTCACTGGTTTAAAAAGGAATTTAAGATTCGCCAGCTATATCGAAAAAGAAGATTTCAATTAAGCCGAAATGTTCTAATTTCTTATATTTTTACTTCATGTTCGGATTAGTGGAAAGTTTTACATAAAAGTAATTATCAATCAGACGAATAGTTTTCTAAAATTGCTCATAATTTACACGGATTCCATCACCTACAATGTTACTGTTTTTATTTCATGCAATGTTATTTAGTTAAACAGAACCATAAATAAGTCATGGAATAGGCATAAGGGCACCCGCAGAGTGAAAGCTGAAATCCGAGCCGAGAATCAAGATGCTGAATACGAGAAATAAGCTCTATAACATGCATACAGTTTCATAAAATATCGCGCTGATACCGCAGAGCGTACAGATGCGAGAAAACCAGTTTTGAACTGTTATTCAGCCGATTATCTTGAGAGGTGGTTGCCAGTGATTTTAATCAAAGTTAGGGATATGGTTATTTTAATAAGTGAAGTGTTTTCTCGCCCTGCTCTTTGGGAGCAAAAAAATATAAGCTATCATAATCGAATAAAGAAATTTCAATTTTTTTTTTTTGTTAATATTCATTGAAACCATTTCGGAATATAATCAAAAGTTTCAATTTTCAAGCGGAACTCTTCATATAGTTGATGAAATTCACTTCGTCTTTAATTTATTGGTTGAATTACTGACACTTGCTCCTTAAATAAATATTTCCTACAGAACTTGATGCGAAATATTTTTAATATAAAAAAAATTAAACTAAGCTGATTCTCGCATGCACTCTGTGGTGTGCGGAGCCGCTCAGCTCTGCTTTCAGCGCTCACTCAGGAAATGTGTGTACGTTATGGAGAACACAACTTTTTGAATTGCTACAGCTCAGAAGTTGGA
>NW_016218383.1:0-1585 GCF_001687245.7 Rhagoletis zephyria | reverse complement strand
TCAAATTTAACTTAGTTCAGATATAAAACAAAGAGGTATCTCCAAATAAATTTCAAAGTATTTCATAAAATGGTTGCCACAGTTCTAAAATTTATTAACTATTTTATTAATTGTAAATAAAATATAACCATTTGGCATTGATATTAAAGTATTAGAAATACGATACTTTTAACAGTTTTTTAATTTTTTTGTTTTGTGTTATTTTTAATTTTTGTAAAATACTACAGATTTTTATCTAACAATAATCACATAAATCCAAATTTCAAGCTTTGTTCAAAAATTACACAACCTTTCCCCAAAAGTTCAAACTTTTTATTCAGAATTAAAAAAAATTTAAATAAAGCGCAGTTTTCAAGTTGGTTAAAATTTCCGTTTAACTTTAAAATTTTATTTTTTTCTAAAAATTCTGAATGAAAGGTTTGACTTTTTTTTTCCAAGATGATGATCTTAGATAAAATTTAACCACAGAATTCCCAGCAAAGGGAAGTATTAGGCGTGCTCGATTAACGTTAAGCCGTATAACCCGCGGGCAAAAGCTACTTAAATTTTTTACTTAGTATCTAAAAGGTTCCAAAAACTATTAAAGGACAAACAATTTGCTGACATTTGCGGAACGAGCTGCTTGCTTGCTGGTAAGTATATAGGCATTTATGTAGGTGTATAGGATGCCAATAAGTTTTATGTTTTAATTTTTTTTTTTCGCTCAAGGCAATTGCAACTCTTAATCAATTCCATTCGATTAGTTTAAAATGATAGCCACACGTGTGCTTTTGTATGTGTATTTGCCCATAAACACACTTGAAAGTCATTCGATTGCTTGAATTAGAAATGTTGGAAAACATTTTGCTGTAATTTGTAGACACATCGTAGACGATAAATCTTGCCAGTGAGTTATTGTTTACACTTGAATAGAAAAATTTGCAATCAACCTTGAATTAAACTAAATTGAATCGAATGAATGCACCACAGTGTATGTAGTAGAAGTGAATGTGTGTGTGTGTGTGTGCGTGTGTGTGCGACAGAAAGTTCTGATGTTTGCAAAGTGTAAGTGCAATTTTCTTTAGTTGTTCCCCTCGCTCCACGATTTTTGTGCCATTTGTGCCTTATTTGCAGTTCGATAAATTCACGTTATCTAATGGTGAAAACTTTGTGCTTTTGCATTCGACGATTGTCAGACGATTTGTCGCTGCATACATTACCGGCAAGTGCAATCAAAGCTTACCTGCACAGCACAGCCCAGGCGCACATTCGCACACATTTGCACACACTCGTTCGCACGCATATATGTATACGCACTCAGCGCGATTGATTGTGTGTGCGTCGCTTTGTTGTCGCAATTACTTTGCTTTGTTCACTTTTGTCGAGTGGACTCCCCTATCTGCGTACATATTTGCTCGCCGAATTGGTATTCTTTTTCATTCTCCTACACTAACATTTCTTGTTTGGTGCGCCTTGTGGAACTAACCTTCAATGCTAACAATTGAAATGCCATTTATATTCATTGTCAGCCATTGGCGCTTCCTTTACACCAGAGAAAATTTCAAGTTTATGCGCCTAAAAGTTTGCAAAAGACTCGCATTTACAT
>NW_016218382.1:0-1585 GCF_001687245.7 Rhagoletis zephyria | reverse complement strand
TTAACGGTCTTTAACAAATCGTGTGTCAGAAGAAAAACTAAAAAAAAATGACTGCCGCACGTTGTAAATAATACATTAAAACAAGTAATTTTTAATTCAATTCTCATACAAAAAAAAATAAATAAATATATTTCATGATCCAATGATTGGATCTAAACCAGATAATATGGGACCACCTCTGAGGCACTATCTTTCCGATGCAATCGAAATCGGTTGACGTGGTCCGAAGTTATGCGGTAACATACATAAAAAACAAAATAAAATAAAAAAAAATATTCCGACGAACGGATAACGTCCTCCTTTTTATGAAGTCGGTTGAAACCCAAACAGACTTCAATTCTCATATAACAATTTAAGATTATCGTTAATTTCTTCAGGATCCAATGATCTGATTTAAACCAAATTAGTATGGGGCCACCTGCGAGGTAACACCTTTCCTTTAAAAATTTATTATAGAAATCGATTAACGTGGTCCAAAGTTATGCGGTAACATACATACATACAAAAATATATAAATATTCCGACGAATTGATAACACTGTGAGACAAATGGTAGGGGTCAGTGATCGGGAAGGGTATCTCATTTTGACAAGAATATTGATTTGAATTTGATTTTACTTAATTGTGAATAAAAGCGAAACGCGTCCATCGATTTTCATGATCTATGTCTCATTTTGCTTAAAGGTTATGTGACTTTGCNACTGTCGTATAGTGTAATATGCCTCAAGATTTTTTGGATTTTTTTGTGACCATTCGAAATTTGAAACCCTGTGAGAAACTTTACTTTTCCGAATTTTTCGGGACTTATTTGAATTTTTTCTGGTTTCTTCGGAACTGTTCGAGACTTTTGGAAACTATTTCGAGACTTTTCGATAGTTTCTCGAAACTTTTCGGTATTTGCTGGAAATTTTCTGGGTTTGGCGGGATTTTTTTGGGACTATAGGCAGCTTTCAGGTCCAAGAGAGTATTAAAATATTAACTCTGCCTGTTAGAAATGCCTGAAAACTGAAAAAAACAAAATTTGTTTGCTCAAATCAATATGTTTGTATCTGGGAAGCTTTGGCTATTTTCGCCTCATTACAACACAGCACAGATTAATATATGTACACTGATCATAATATCGATAAATATATCGTTAAGAGATTTAAAAAAAATTCCATAACCTTAACGACAGTACAAATAGAATTAGCGGCTTTTAGAGGTTGCCATGAAAAAAAAATAATAATTCCAAAAATACACTGATAAAATTATGTAAAAGTTTTGCGAAGCTCAGAAATCTCGCCTGCTAAATTCTAAAATACACAAATTTATGCAAAAGCTTAATGCTGATTTATTGAAAGATTTTAAAAATTTACAAAATTAAAATATGTATGTATTTATGTATATGCCAAACCATCGACTGCGAAATTAAATACATTTGTCAATACTCGCACAAACCAAAATAAGTTTAATATCTGCGTATACACTTCCACCTCACACATTCCCTCTCCACACTTATTTATGTACATATCCACATGATAATCCCCATCCCCAGCGACGTAGCCTACGCTCCACATTAGAGGAATTCTCGAAGTCTTGCAAAGTCC
>NW_016218381.1:0-1585 GCF_001687245.7 Rhagoletis zephyria | reverse complement strand
TTCGGCTCCGCCCGAACTTAGACTTTCTTACTTGTTTTATATGGAAAAAACGTGCGACATATTCAACAGAAAAAAAATCCCATAAGTCAATGATAAGTCCTAGCTTCCTCATACTTGCACTTTATTACATTAAAATTGAATGGTCTAAAAAATGCATACTCGACTTTTTTCTAGAGAGCGTAACCATACTACTTTAAATATGTTGCAATTTTCTTACACCACGCACTTCACGCCACGACTCGACTGTTATTGTTAAAATTTGACAAAAAATTATGCCGTTAGAAGCATTGACAGCTGAAGCAACTTTTCTAAATAGCAAAGGAACATAACGTTTTCATATTTTCAATAAATCACTTTTCAAGTGTAAGGATGAGTCATTTTCGAGTCTTTTTTTTAGGCGTGGTAGCGATTAATCAGGTTTTTACTCAGCAAAGGTGATCGCAGAAGACTCAGTAAGGTGATTTTTATTAAAGTAATCTTCCAAATGCTAGATGGTTATGGAATTATGTATTAACTTCATATCGATGACGTCATAGTACAAGCTTCTGTTTACTATTTATTCTCATGCTCTCCCATGTAATTGTCTAACCCAATTGTTTTCACGCGAACTCCATTTAGTAACTTTAGCGCTGAAGTAAAATACATAACTGTTGAACTTTGTAAGGATATTCCATTCAACATTCAAAAGATTGAGGGTAAAATCATAAAAATTAGTACAACGTTGCGTATGAGTGATGTTTTTAGGATATGAGCGTACATAAGTACATAGTAGATAGTGTACTAATATGTTTTGAATACTATTTATTTGTGCTGTTAGCTATTTAGACATTTCATACAGAAAATATGCAACAGGAGTAAAAGTCACTCATACGCCCTGTCTCGCCATCATTCAATTTTCTGTTAAACTACAGGAAGCCTGTATTCGGAAATACTTGCAAGACTTTCAAAATTTCACACAGCACACAACTACCGGGCCTTTGAACTTTGACAATTAATGCATTCCTTACTCCCTGAATAAAATGCTGTGATTTTTTCGGAAGAGAATTGTACACAATTTTAATAGTTAGTTGAAACTTATTCTCACACTTGCTGAAATGCAAAACAAAGAGTGTACACAATTTTCAGTTTACATTTGAAAACTCACAGTTACAGAATCCAGCCTCAGGTTCTGTGTGTCACGCGCCTTCCATGAAATTGCGTATAAACTAGATTTCGCTCAACTTCGGATGGTCAGTAGCGCTCCCATCCATTCCCTGCACGGAGATACATATCTTTTCAAGGGCTTCGTTTCTCGCCGCCGTGCAGGTCTAGTTATTTTCCAGCATATTTGAAGGAAGATCAGGCAGTCCTTAAAAAGGTTTTGAATGCACCCTTAGTGAGCATTGGGCCCTAACTGCCACTTGGCTATCAGATCATATATTGACTTCCCTTATGCAGTATGCCCGCTGCCGCTTTAATGACATCCACTTCTGCTTGAAAAACGCTATTCCAGTATGAAAGCCTAAACTTCAAGTTGATGGAGAGTTTCTACAGAAGACTCCCTACCAACTATTGCTTTAACGTACGATCCATCCAAGGAACAAGT
>NW_016218380.1:0-1585 GCF_001687245.7 Rhagoletis zephyria | reverse complement strand
TTAACGCCGTTTTACTGCTAATATTTACTATTTATTTTCTATTCACTTTCTGCATTTAATAAAAAGCTTCACTCGCTAAGAACTAACCATAGTTGCAGCAAACTGTAACGCCACCAAAAAACGCACACACTTATACGAACAAAAATAAAACAAATTGCACAACTGCATAGTGTGAATGCTTGTTAGTGCACATATGTGCACATATTTCCCCAAAGCGGTTATATATGTACACACAATAGTGTTTTATACATACATCCACGTACAGTACAATTTTAAATTCAATCATTCAGCCTGCGCTTTCGAGCTCATTCGATTTTTGCAGAGGGCATAAGTGAGCAACAACTAACGAAAGCATAAGCACTAAATTGATTTATAAATTCAAAAACAAAAATAGAAATAAAAGTGTACTTATAAAAATGTGTGTATACAGGTATGTACATATGTGTGTTGATGAAACTACTGTCTGATATTTCGTTTTTGGCGCTTGCAATCGGCGCAACGGGTCGCATTAGTAACATAGGCGGTGAAATCGAAGCGTAAACAATTTTTGTTTTTGATTTTATACATATTTTAGATGGAATTATAAAAATACTTAGGCAGAACGTTCATAATCAAAGAATTTATACATAGTAGACCTTTCCACATCCACTGTCTAGAATATTCATTTTATCTGCAGTTAATTTTATTTTGTTATGGAGAAAGGCTTAAGGGTTCCCTTGAGTACGACTATTTTAGCCTAAATGGGCTATTCCTAGTATATATACTTTTCTAGCGATTGTACAATAACCTATAGCAGAGCTTTAGGTTATGCCGTTACAGCTGCTTGATTTTACTCAATCCCGACTCTTGCATACTCATTCCTTCGGCTCCTTTTTTTAAATCGACCACGGCAAACAACTATGATTTTTGAGTATGTACATTAGACCTCCGGAACCTTAATAAAGAAGGTGCCTATGCCTGGCTGGTCCATAGCCTCGATAAGACTAAACTGATTTCGACGCGATCCAAGAAATGCGATATCCGGCCAAGGCTAAAACACGTTCGGTCTCGCGACGTCTACTATAGCTCCGAGAGCCAAACATCAACTCAGACCACTGTCCAGTCGCAGTTAAAATAGCACCTCGCCTCTGTATAGCAAAAAACGTGAGTCCAACAATGCAAGGAAAGCTCAACGACGAAAAGCTGCAACCCAAACTTAGAGAGCTTTCTACAACAAACCGCATTTCCCGCTCATAACGTTAAGCAGAAGAATTAGTCGGATTTTAGCGAGCCCGTAAGAACAACTGGTAAGACGAGGGGTGTCAAAAAGCTTCGGAGAAAAGATATGCCACCTACAGGGCCACGCTGCGATCGGACGCAACGCGAGCCGTCCGAGACGGTTGAAAGAAAGAATATTCACAAATTTTATTGGAAAGATTAGCAACAACAAGTTAGCTGAAGCTTTCGGCTTGCTAACTGAGCTATTCCAGTAAGATGACGAATTTTTGATAATCTTTCTTAGTAGATAATCATACTAGATCTTATCTGAAATATAGAGTGATCCATCTAGACTTTTAATACTTAAATTAAAACACTCAAAACAGAA
>NW_016218379.1:0-1585 GCF_001687245.7 Rhagoletis zephyria | reverse complement strand
AAATGTATCCAATTGGATCTATTTAGATCCAAACGGCATCCCTGGTTATTGTACAGATTTCCTTGCGTTTGTGAAGATTTCTTAGCTTATTTAAATATATTATAGGAAAATAAAGCTGTTTCTAATTATTGCCTGTAAATACGGTGATAAAATTTTATTATAAACCTCTGTTTTCACAAATTCAAACATATGGTATATATATGCACCAGCAGTCTCCTTTGGNATCCCGCAAAAATTCGTCTAAAAATGTATCCAATTGGATCTATTTAGATCCAAACGGCATCCCTGGTTATTGTACAGATTTCCTTGCGTTTGTGAAGATTTCTTAGCTTATTTAAATATATTATAGGAAAATAAAGCTGTTTCTAATTATTGCCTGTAAATACGGTGATAAAATTTTATTATAAACCTCTGTTTTCACAAATTCAAACATATGGTATATATATGCACCAGCAGTCTCCTTTGGTGGTACATATGCGTACCAGTAGTCCGGTGAACATAACTTTATTTTTTACCTAAGTTTACGAGTAAGAAAATGCAACGAGTTACAGATACAATTCAAAAGCACATCTGCAGGCCTTTTATACGTAAAGCGGCAAGACATGAAAGGGGTTTTATAATAAGATATTGCCACGAACCAGGCATAATAATTATGAAAAAACTTTGAAAACAGGCAAAAAATGCAAGGGCCATGTCCAAACTAAATACTATTTTATCGTCAAATTATGGGAGGTGTTGATTTAGTAAATCAAATGAGTGGCCTGCACGAATATGATCGGGTCTTTTACCGTTTTATAGTGATGGCAGCCGTAAGCGCGGTGGTTATCTTACTAATCTTACTAATCTTACTAATATTATAAATGTGAAAGTTTGTATGTTTGGATGTTTGGGAAATCATCACGCGGAAACGACGGAACGGATTTGCATGAAATTTGGTACGCAGATAGCTTATAGGCCAGATTGGTTAATAGGCTATTTTTTTAAGAGTTGCCACCTGTTAAAAAAGTTTAATTTATTTAATATGCGGGAACGACTGAATAGATTTGGATGAAAATTTGCACTCAGATAGCTTATGACCTAGATTCGAAAATAGGCTACTTTTATTAAGAGTTGCCATCTGTTAAAAAAGATTCATTAAATTAATACGCGGAAACGACTGAATGGATTTGCATAAAATTTTGCAAGCAGATAGCCTATGACCTACAGTGGAAAACAGGCTAATTTTTTGAAAGAGTTGCCACCTGTTAAAAAAGTTTAATCAAATTAATACGCGGAACAGTCTGAACGGATTTGCATAAAATTTTGCAAGCAGATAGCTTATGACCTACAGTGGAAAATAGGCTGATTTTTTGGAAGATTTGCCACCTGTTAAAAAAAGTTTTAATTATATTAATACGCGGAAACGACTGAACGGATTTGCATGAAATTTTGAACACAGATAGCTTATCACCTAGGTTAGAAAGTAGGCTAATTTTTTAGAAGATTTGCCACCTGTTAAAAAAAGTTTTAATTAAATTAATACGCGGAAAGGACTGAACAGATTTGCATGACATTTCGCGCAGAGATAGCTTATGACCTATGTTGG